>NW_015505562.1:386970-394846 GCF_001515645.1 Sinocyclocheilus grahami | reverse complement strand
AGAGAGAGAGAGAACAGATAGAGGAGGGGTGATTCAGAGAAGGAGAGAGAAAGTGAGAAAGGAGGGGTACGGCATCAAAAGACAGAGAGTGTTTTCTAACAATAACTATATGTGAATGATCCGGATCATCTCAACCCTGGTTGCGCCTCCAACATATTCACCATCTGCAGTCAAAGAGGAACTAAAAATATGCTGTCAACCTGTATGGTTCTCCTGCAGAACACGAGGGAAGGTGTTTTGAACAGTTTGGTCCAAACAGCATTGGAGACTAGACTTCTGTATGAAAAAAGGAACACTTGAGAATTTTTTCACAATATCTTGTATGTTTTTCTGCTCAAAAACAAATCAGACATAGCTAAAGCATCTGCAATAATACCTTATTACCTTATTTTTCACCGTGGAAGTTAATTTCTATGAAAACAATGTCCACAACTATTTCTGTAATCACTCAGAACATAATTGCCATGGTTTTGATATGTTTTACAATCTACGTGGACTACGACGCAACCAAAAACTTGTTCAACAAGTCTAGATAAATAACATCAGTGCAGAAACATGCCTGAGTGTTAAGATGCAGAACTACAAGTGCACTGCAAACATCACCTTGGACAAACCCAACAGGAACATCTGCTGAGAAAGAATAACTCTCAGACACCCTTCTGTTGACCTAGATGTGGCCTTTTGGTAACACATTTGGATTTGGACCCTGCAGTTCAGCTTTTGATATCCATGGCTGTCATTTATGGGATGACAGAGCTCTGTTTAACCAAGGACATGGGGGTAATGTTTTATCATAGAGAAATTAGTGGGGATTTATCCAATATGCCACAACGCCAATGACCGGCTTTCCAGAAGTTGGTATGGTGAAATATGGAGTTTCCAAGTAATTCATATCCACTTCCCATGCTAAAGGATCTATTTAATATCACTTCAAGCTACCGCTGGGATATTCCAGTACCTTACGGTAGGATCACAGACACCACAGAGGAAGAGTAAAACTATACTATCCCAAAGGAGGATAAATTAGTTTGTTGCATTGTAACTTTAACCCAAACTTTAAGCGTTTACAATACTATGCAGAGTTAGTGAAATACATTAACGTGTCAGCCTTTGGCAGGCACTTCAAAAATCCAATTAATGGTACAAAATATTCAAATTTAGTGTCCATTTGCAAATTCTACCTGTCCTTTGAGAATTCCATTCATAGGGACTATGTGACAGAGAAGCTGTTCAATGCTCTAGCGCTTGGTGCCGTTCCTGTTGTTCTTGGCCCGTCCAGAGAAAACTATGAGCTGTTCATCCCAAGTAAAGCCTTCATCCATGTGGATGACTTTCCATCCCCAAAAGAACTGGCCGATCATCTGAAACTCCTGGACCAAAACGAGGACCTGTATAAGCAGTACTTCACCTGGAGAGAACATTTTGTTTCAACGAAAACATTATTTGGTCTTGAACATGCCTGTCGGATTTGTGATCATATTAGAAGGAATAAGCACTACAAAGTGGTCAAAGATCTCAACAGCTGGTTCTGGGGTTGAGGGCACTTTAAGAGACGCTGAGTGAACGGTGTGGCAAGTCATGAATAATAAGACTTTTCACCTCCTTTAGTTTTAAAATGGGCATTAACCAACAACCCCAGCCAGGGTATAGCTGTGGGCCACCTCAATGTGTTTTTATTTAATTTTTTAAATGAACTGTTTTATTGTATAGTGTCATTATGTCGTCAACAGAGCAAATTCATCATAATAACTTGTAATGTCATAACCTATCAGTAATTACAGTTATTGTAATAATGAAATATTGTAATAATAAAAATAATATAAATATTGTAATAATTACTAAGTTTACGTCTATGGCGATTCACGCAGATAAGCGGCGATGACCCAACCAGGCTACAATAGTCCAAATATAAGTACTTATTATAAGTGTACCGTAGTGAATCGGAATAAGACAAAAACGCGGTTTGGAAGATTAATTCATGATGTACTCGCTCATTACATACACGTTGAACACAGAAAAAGTTACATAGTGCTGCTTTAACAAATAATTGTTCAAAATACTTCAAATTGACATCAAAAAACAGTTCAAATATGTAAATCAAGCTGATGTCAAAAACTTGACACAATGTTGATTTGATGTAAACTGAACGTCAAACATATTGACCTATAGCTATATTATATTATAGCTGTATTTATATATTATATTATAAATACTTAAACTAATAACAAAACAGTAGCTGATTCTGAATTACCTCCTCTCCTAGGTTCACGAAACGGTCGTCCATAAAATGCATTGCTGTTCTGTTGTAAGTAATCTTAAAGATTCCTAAATGCATCTACTTTCGGAAGGCCAAATAAAGTGCTTTTGCTTTCACCTAGATACACACAGCGTCTCCCTGACATGGCTGCTTCAACACTAACTGCGGTTACTGAAACCACGCCTTCTTTCTTTGCGTGAACATTTGGGCGGCATTATGCAAATATTTCCACATAGTGAGGTAGATATGTGGGGGCGTGTTAGAACGAGCCGTTTTAGGGGGGCGTGGCAGAGTTTTAACTTTGATAAAGAATATCTCTTTGGTTTTGAGACTTTAGTCTTTGCAACTTCAGGGATCTTATCTATGCACAATCAGCTTGTAACACTCCACAGAGAAAGGAAAACTTGAAATCGCATCATATGACCCCTTTAATTGAACTTACAGTGAATGGGTAGGTTTCATTTTTGCAAAACAAGCTCTTTCCACACAACAGAAACCTAGAGGATTTGTGCGCACTGGGAGGGTTTAACTGTCTCATTCTAACCACTTTGCTTTCATTCTGCGGATGCGAGTGGAAGCAGCATCATGACCATATAAGGACCATTAAAGGTAGGAGATAATCTCATGCTTCACGTTACATGAGTTTTTGAGATGCAATTTTTAGTAATATTATAATATTTCGTTTTGTAATATTATACCAATATAACATCACAATATAACATATTCAGAGTTATTTTCTATTTCATTGTTTGAATGGCTTTACTAAATGTTTGGCTGATGCAAGGCACAAGCTAAATATTACAGCATGCTCCGTTATACTTCCGTTTATGATGAGTTCCTTTCATACAAGTTTGGCTTGCAGTTCCGCAAAATGTGGTTTTATTTTTATTTTATTTATTGATTTTTATTTATTTATTTGCACATGATAAGCTTTAGGTAACATACATACTGTATGTTTACATATAGTCCACAAGTGATTTCATATTGTCTTGTAGGAAACATAAATATATAGGCCTAACTATAAATGCCAGAATTACAAATAAAGATATTTTGAAAAATCTTGGTAACCACAAAGTTGATGGTAGCCATTGACTTCCATAGTATGGGGGAAAAACATATGTAATGTAACATTAAACAGAGAAAAACAGAAAGAGTGTAACTAGGAATTTATATACTTTTTTTAGCTAGAAACTCCAAGCTAAATTACACACAATAAGAAAAGAAGAAATATTGTCACGGATCTGCAAGAGAGAGGACCCAGATGCAGAATGAGTAGTGATGGTGTACACGGGGCACAACAAGGAGAGTGAGGTGTGAAACACGGTGCAAACAGATGACACAATGACAGGCAGGGAGGGTGACCACTGAAACCAGTCCTGGGTGACAAAATAACTTGAGGGCTGCAGGAGAAGAGGGAGCTCCAAGCGGGATAATGGCGAGGAAGAGGAGGAAACCAGAAGCTTGATTTACAGTATGTACAGCAGATGTACAGTAGCACCAGTCTTGTTTCTAGGCGGAGGCTCACACTTAAGTGTATCAGACAGATACACCAGCCTTGCTGCCAGGCAGTGAGAGGAAACCTCAGGATACAGGGCGGGGCAGGAGTGAACACAAGACAATGAACAAGACAAGATGCAAGGTAACAAGGCATGGCGCAGGAGAAAATAATAAATGAAACAAAAGGCTACAGAAACAAAACGAATGAAAAATAAAACTAGGAATCAAAATAAATAAAATTAAACAAAAGAACAAAACTTGTAGGGAATATTGATATCTGATTCTTGAATGAATAAATTATTTTGAGCTGGTTCTCAGGAAAGTAACCAGTTAAATGGATTCACAAAATGGAACTTCAATTTTTTTTTTTTACAACACAAGGCAGGGAACAAATTAATTGAACTTTAGTTCCGAGTTGGTTAAGGAAGATGCACAGGTGAAGTAGCACATCTGACTCAAAAATAACCAAATGAGCCGGTTCAACAAATTGTCGAATTTTGCCAAGGATTTCTGAGGAGTCTTATATTTGATTTGACAATACTATGCAAGCCTGAGGCACATACTGAGCACATACTATTATTAAATAACATTTGATTAAAACCTGCAAGAAACATTCTGTTGAGAGATGGAAATACATTTTACTAGTTTATTGTGCATGCAGACTGATTTATTCTTTCTATATACTTTAGTTTAGACATGTAGGCCAGAACGTATCTGTGTTTGCATCAAACTGAACTGGGAACTGGATGCACTACTAGAGATGAAAATGAGTAGAAATTGGAAAAGGAAAAAAAAGGGGATGCATAAGGGCAATAACTAACTAGAAGACTAGAGGAAAAAAAACAACAACAACAAAGGATACACTTGAACAACATCAAATACACAACTAGAACAAGAATATTGTTTAAGTGCACACACATGCAAATACTGTACATGAGAGCAAGGAGCACAATACATAGGGAGCAGAGGATCAGGTGAACACAGTCAGCCAAGTGAGGATTAAACTAGGGGGCATGGTAACAGGAAACAAGGAGGCAAGACAAGAGGAACACAAAGACTCTCCCAGTTGTGCTCAAGCACAAGACAATGAAAGAAACATTAAACAGTGACAAGACTGTCAGGGCCGGATCCTGACATATGTCCTTGAAAAACAGCTTACAAGGCAGCATTGTTTTAGAGAACTTAAGCTATTTAACTTTTCTCATTTAACCTTTTCTCATGTGACTGAATATAAAGAAAGTTAATGGTGACTTTGAGGAGGAAGGCAGTAAGATACCTTTGAATATCAGAAAGATATGATTTTTTAAAAAATGTTTATGTGTGACACATTGCAGAATGTACATTAATTTGGTGAGCCCTCCTCCCATGCCAGAAACACCAGTTTGAATACTGCTCAGAGTGAATGTAGCAAGTAACCGGAGGGGTTACACAAGCATTCAGAAGATCCCAGAAAACAGTGGGAAATTTAACTGCTTAGGCCAAACAAGGGATTAATGAACAACCATTACATAACATAAAACAGTAATGGATCAAGGTTATGAGACGCAGTATTAAGAATCCAGTGTATATGTAACATTTTTGAACTGTTCATTTGTATAAACTCAATATTTTGTCTTTTGGACTATATGTAAACATCTGTTTTGTGCAATAACTTAATTGCTTATTCTGGGCAGTACAAAATGCAGTTTTTGTATTCACTCTTGCTTTTTTTTAAATTATTAATATTTTCCTGATTCTGCAAGGTGAATGTATACTCATTAACTGTTCTGTAGCTATAAAGCCACAGGAGACCCAAGAAAACAATGCAAACTACTACATGGCAAAAAAAACCTGTATTTTAACAATGACAATGGAATAAGAACTGTTCAAAAGAATGCTTTGGAAGTTAATTGTTTTTTTCAAACACAGATTTTAAAAGAAAGACAATGAGTTCAGCATCAAGGCAAAAGAAGAAAAAGAAGTAAGTGGTTTTCACTGAATGTTTTATGTTTAAGACAATTTAATATCTGATTAAAAGCGAACTGTTAGTAAAGTATTTAGGAGTTTATGAAAAAAGTCAGTAATAAGGCTAATATGTTTTACAAATAATCCCAAGCATACTAACACTTGTTTTGTGCATTTTGTTATAAACTTTACTTTGTTTAATGTAGAAATAAATTTGGTGCTACATCTCCACCATTTATTGATTACTTGAAGGAAATTTTGAGAAGGTACCCAGATGGGGGACAAATATTGAAGGTAGGTAAAAAAAAGACAAAAAAACCCCTTTACATATTACACGAATAATTGACCGTTTGCAAAGAACTTGATTGACAGGCGATTTGACCAATCATAACGCTGAATCCACCATCTTGTCCGGCACAAATCAGACAGGAGAGTAGGTTAACTTTGGTGGACTTAAACTTTAAAAATGTTGTGTATTGACATATTCCGCGGTTGAAATAAAATAGGATCTGATGTTCATTCATGTTTAATTCATGCTTTATATAAATATGAAAAGACGATTGGTTCATGTGCTGCTTGAACTGAGACTAGGGTTGCCAACTTCAGAAAAGAAAAAATTAGGGACAATCGTGGTTTTTCATAGAAAAATAAGGGACAGAATAAGGGACACACACACAGGCCTATTTTATATATATATATATATATATAATATCTTTTGGATAATGTTTTAATGGAGTCTCTTATCTCATCAAGGCTGTATTTATTTGATCAAAAATACAGAAAAAAAACACTAATATTGTTAAATATTATTGCAATTTCTAACATTGGTTTACTAACTTACTACACTTTAAAATATAATTTATTTCTGTGACACAGCACTGAATTTTTAGCATCATTACTCCAGTCCTCATGTGTCACATGATCCTTTAGAAATCATTATTATGCTGATTTATTATCAGTGTTGAAACCTGTGCTGCTTAATATTTTTTGGAACTTATGTTCCATAAATAAAATAAAAAGTGAAAAAGAACAGAATTCATTCAAAACGGAAATATTTTCTAACAATATCAGTTTTTATCCATTTAACACATCCTTGCTGAATAAAATTATTCTAAAAGTTTCTTTAAAAAAAAAGAAAAAAGTAAAAAAATTAATTTACTGACCCCAAACTTTTGATTAGTAGTGTATATTTAACAAAAACATTTTTTGTCCCTTTTAGACTTGCACTCTATTCATTTGCTGCTTGTTTTCTTTTTTAAAAAAAACAAACCAAAAAAAAAGTCTCAGGTTACTTATGTAACCATGGTTCCCTGAGTAGGGAACGAGACACTGCGTCCTCTAGGGGTCGTTATCGGGAACGGTATACCCACGCCACCATGCTGAGGGGAGTGCAAGCCAGAACCATGGCGAGCACTAAGTACCAACTCTACCATATTGCTATGGGAGTGGCCCCTGGGATGTTGACGGCTGTCAGTGACGTTATTCCCTATGGCCAAAGGCCTAGGCTACATACCCCGAGGTCAATAATGCGTAGCCCTTACCATACAGGTTTTCAGAAAAGTGGGCAAAGCATAACGTGCACACTTACCAGCTATGTGGATTTTAGAAAGTGTACAAAGACTTTACGTGCACACTTACCATAACATGGATTTAAAAATACCGTTCTAAGGGGTTCTCGTGGCACTCTGAAAGAGCAGCCCATAGATGGAAATGGCGCATCCCAAAACGCTATGTTTGAGAAGTCATCAAGTCAATTTACGGCTATAATGCTGGAGTGGCTAGCACACCCAGTTCTCAATCGAGAAGGGGGCTCGACCTGCAGCATGTTCCAAAGCTGGAACAGCTAGCAATAATTTACTTAGCTGTGGGAGCAACACACCTAGTTCTCAGTCGAGAAGGGGGCTCGACCTACAGCATGTTTCAATGCTGGAACGGCTAGCAGTAGTTTACCTTGGCTGAGGGAGCACAAACCCAGCTCTCAACGAGAGGGGGCTCGACCTACAGTGTGATTGTAAAATCAGAAGGGTAAGCGTACTGCAAGCTAGCCAAACACTCACCGCATCAGGGAGGTAGAGGAAGGGCCTAAATCGCCTGATGCAGCTGGTTCCAGGTGCTCTGGAGAAACAGAGAACTCAAACTCCTCATGTGAGAGGAGAACTCCGAATTCAGAGGAATAGC
>NW_015505562.1:385635-386572 GCF_001515645.1 Sinocyclocheilus grahami | reverse complement strand
GTGGATTTTAGAAAGTGCGCAAAGCATAACGTGCACACTTACGACCTATGTGGATTTGTAGAAAAGTGCACAAAGCTTAACATGTGCACTTACCATAGTATTTGGATTTAGAGTTTTCCACGTATCTGTTTGCAGATATCCGGAAGTACTTTGAGTGGAGCCCAAGGTACCGGGGTCTAATCCAACTCAGAGAAAGGGAACGCATAACCCTTACCATACAGGATTTCAGAAAAGTGGGCAAAGCATAACGTGCACACTTACCAGCTATGTGGATTTTAGAAAGTGCGCAAAGCATAACGTGCACACTTACCAGCTATGTGGATTTTAGAAAGTGCGCAAAGCATAACGTGCACACTTACCAGCTATGTGGATTTTAGAAAGTGCGCAAAGCATAACGTGCACACTTACCAGCTATGTGGATTTTAGAAAGTGCGCAAAGCATAACGTGCACACTTACCAGCTATGTGGATTTTAGAAAGTGCGCAAAGCATAACGTGCACACTTACCAGCTATGTGGATTTTAGAAAGTGCGCAAAGCATAACGTGCACACTTACCAGCTATGTGGATTTTAGAAAGTGCGCAAAGCATAACGTGCACACTTACCAGCTATGTGGATTTTAGAAAGTGCGCAAAGCATAACGTGCACACTTACGACCTATGTGGATTTGTAGAAAAGTGCACAAAGCTTAACATGTGCACTTACCATAGTATTTGGATTTAGAGTTTTCCACGTATCTGTTTGCAGATATCCGGAAGTACTTTGAGTGGAGCCCAAGGTACCGGGGTCTAATCCAACTCAGAGAAAGGGAACGCATAACCCTTACCATACAGGATTTCAGAAAAGTGGGCAAAGCATAACGTGCACACTTACCACTTATGTGGATTTTAGAAAGTGTACAAAGACTTTACGTGCACACTTACCATAACATGGATTTA
>NW_015505562.1:384291-385591 GCF_001515645.1 Sinocyclocheilus grahami | reverse complement strand
ATTTGGATTTTAGAGTTTTCCAAGCATCTGTTTACAGATACCCGGAAGTACTGGGCCAAACAGGACAGGCAAGCTCAAATACAACCCTCAAAGGTGAGGGGAGCACTGCCCGAGACAGCATTTACACAGGAATAGAGCTGTAGTCAAGTCCAGCTTTGTCGAGTCCAAGACAATTCCAAGACCAGGACTAGTCGAGACCGAGTCCAAAGAGGTTCGAGTCCAAGTCAAGTCCAAGTCCAAAAGTTTCGAGTCCAAGTCAAGATCGAGTCCAAATGAGAGAAAAAAAAGGATCCTCTTCAAGACCACATACTTAACTATTGATAATGTAAGTGATGCAGTTTTTACAGCGGCGAGCATTACAACCAATAACATACGATTCCATTGAGTTTATTAATGCAATGGCCAATCAAAGGCATTCAGATGAGTCATCGCTGAACTGCCAGAGTTTTGTTGAGTGCTGAATTCTGCACTCTGGGGCCTAAATCCACCAACTCTGCTATTTCATAGCACGTTTCGGTGCCCATTGCTAAATAACATGTTCATACTGCAATGACAATGAAAATACGATTCATCTTTCAGCCCTATTTCTAACCTCATAAAAAGAGTCGGTAACACTTTACAATAAGGTGTCATTTGTTAACATTAGTTAATGTATTAACTAACATGAACAAACAATTAACAATATATTTATTACACTATTTATTTTTGTCTTTGTTAACATTATTTAATAAAAATACAGTTGTTCATTCATTGTTAGTTCATGTTAGTTCACAGTGCATTAATGTTAACAAACACAAATTGTCATTTGAATAATGCATTAGTGAATGCTGAAATTAAAGTTAACTAATATTAATAAATGTTGTAGAAGGAATATTCATTATTATTATGTTAACTAATGTAGTTAACTAATTAACCTTATTGTAAAGTGTTACCAAAGAGTCAAATACAAAGGCTAATTATTATGTTCAGGATGCCTTCCCGCTCAACTTACCTCTCTTTGTGGTGTATTTGCAGGTGCCTTATGAAATTAGATGTTGTCCCACAGGTTTCTGCAATAGTTTTGTTGCAAAATTTGCAGTTGGCCTTGGGTTTCTTCTTCTTCCGTGCCCCGTCGAATAATTCTCTGTGGTTTGTAAAACCATACTGTATAATGCTGCTGTTTGCTGACATCTTGTCTGTGGTCAAAAATGTAAATGATTGATGCCTTCGCACAGCGCGCACATGCAAAGCTCGGGATATGACACATGCGCGCGGTTAAGGCTAGAAGGGATACGTTTGGCGCTACTGGGTATGCGCACAT
>NW_015505562.1:382928-383413 GCF_001515645.1 Sinocyclocheilus grahami | reverse complement strand
CTGCAAGTCTGCAAGTCGAGCATCTTGTTGCTGAACCCAGCAGAGGGGGTGCCCATCGAGGACCTACCCTAGAAAGGGACACAGGTCCCAGTAAGATGGTCACTATGAAGCCATAGAACCAACCAAACCTAATAGGTCCAGCATAGGAGACTATAATGCAGGAAATTTCCCACCTAACCTCGGTCAGGTGGAGAAATGGTGGTTACAGGGGAATTAGGAAGGTGAAGATAAGGGCAGATGTAAGACCCCCGAAGGAAATGAGTAGATACTGAGGTATCACTCTGATCCGGACAAAAGCGCTGACGCCCTGTCTGGATCACATACAGTACATTAGGTCTTTTACTTACCTTCCTTTGACCCGCGATTCTTCCTACCCCTACCCGCGGGTGGGGGAGGAGCGCGAGCCGCGACACTAGCCTTCTGAGCCAGTCTCTGATCCTCAAACCGAGACGGGCTAGGACCCCTGGGACCTGGACTTTGTGACC
>NW_015505562.1:382275-382852 GCF_001515645.1 Sinocyclocheilus grahami | reverse complement strand
ACCTGCTGCTGCTGCGTATGCCCTGGCATCTGAGCGAGATGTCAAGGAGGGGAGTCTTAGAGGACGTCTCCAGCATCTCTCTATAGGGGCATCTTCTCATAGCCACTTTCGTGCATTGCCTCGATGTTGGCGTAACTCGTATGCTGGAATCGATGGATGCTTGAGGAAAAAAACGGCCTCTTCCATTCCTTCTCAATCTTTATATGGAAAACAGGAAGAAAGGAAGGCTCACCTGAGCTGGAGGGTTATGTCCAGAAAAATAACGTTCATCGAGATACTTCATGCCGTCACTTTCTTCACCCGCTTCCATAATTCCATAATTCCAGGCACGATCCATAATTTCCAAAAACTCATCATACGCAGGGCAGGAGGATTGGGAAGGCTCAGCCTCAGCTTCTTTGCCCTCCTCAGACATTTCCTGCTTTTGCTGGGCTGATCCCAGCAGAGCACTGGCCCCTGAATCAGACAATGTTAATGAAATAACATCATCCACCAGCAGCTCACTCTCGTGCACAGCCGACGATCGCGAAAGGGAAACCCCTCTTCAAACTCATCGGCCAGATCCACCTGCGATCCC
>NW_015505562.1:379893-381072 GCF_001515645.1 Sinocyclocheilus grahami | reverse complement strand
TGTTGGCGTGTTGGCGTAACTCGTATGCTGGAATCGATGGATGCTTGAGGAAAAAAACGGCCTCTTCCATTCCTTCTCAATGGAAAACACACTTTCTTCACCCGCTTCACAGCAAGTAAAGCCTCGCCGTGGCACGATCCATAATTTCCAAAAGCTCATCATACGCAGGGCAGGAGGATTGGGAAGGCTCAGCCTCAGCTTCTTTGCCCTCCTCAGACATTTCCTGCTTTTGCTGGGCTGATCCCAGCAGAGCACTGGCCCCTGAATCAGACAATGTTAATGAAATAACATCATCCACCAGCAGCTCACTCTCGTGCACAGCCGACGATCGCGAAAGGGAAACCCCTCTTCAAACTCATCGGCCAGATCCACCTGCGATCCCCACGAGCTCATTCCCTTCCGTGCCTCAGCAGTGGCCGGTCCTGAATCGCGGGAAGCAGATGGCTGCCCCTCTTTCCTTGAAAAGAGAAACAAACGAGGACGGAGCTTTTCCCTTGGAAAAAACACTCGCAGTGCACGCTGATTGCCCCCTCGGAGGCATCGCGTGCATGCTCTTCGCCCAAACAAATAACGGATAGATCGTGTGTGTCATCAGATGTTAAACAACGTCAACACGGATGCACACATCATTAAACGCTTTGCTAGTGCTCGCCATAATGAGATGAATAGAGATCGTTCTTACCACAGAAATTTGGTAATTTGGTCATTTTCAAAGACTCATCATACGCAGGGGGCAGGAGGATTGGGAAGGCTCAGCCTCAGCTTCTTTTCCCTCCTCAGACATTTCCTGCTTTTGCTGGGCTGATCCCAGCAGAGCACTGGCCACTGAATCAGACAATGTTAATGAAATAACATCATCCACCAGCGGCTCACTCTCATGCACAGCCGACGATCGCGAAAGGGAAACCCCTCGTCAAACTCATCGGCCAGATCCACCTGCGATCCCCACGAGCTCATCCCCTTCCGTGCCTCAGCAGCGGCCGGTCCTGAATCGCGGGAAGCAGATGGCTGCCCCTCTTTCCTTGAAAAGAGAAACAAACGAGAGCGGAGCTTTTCCCTTGGAATAAACGCTCACAGTGCACGCCGATTACCCCCTCGGAGGCATCGCGTGCGTGCTCTTCGCCCAAACAAATAACGGATAGATCGTGTGTGTCATCAGATGTTAAACAACGTCAACAC
>NW_015505562.1:365995-377800 GCF_001515645.1 Sinocyclocheilus grahami | reverse complement strand
TCAAACTCATCGGCCAGATCCACCTGCGATCCCCACGAGCTCATTCCCTTCCGTGCCTCAGCAGCGGCCGGTCCTGAATCGCGGGAAGCAGATGGCTGCCCCTCTTTCCTTGAAAAGAGAAACAAACGAGAGCGGAGCTTTTCCCTTGGAAAAAACACTCGCAGTGCACGCTGATTGCCCCCTCGGAGGCATCGCGTGCATGCTCTTCGCCCAAACAAATAACGGATAGATCGTGTGTGTCATCAGATGTTAAACAACGTCAACACGGATGCACACATCATTAAACGCTTTGCTAGTGCTCGCCATAATGAGATGAATAGAGATCGTTCTTACCACAGAAATTTGGTAATTTGGTCATTTTCAAAGACTCATCATACGCGGAGGATTGGAGGATTGGGAAGGCTCAGCCTCAGCTTCTTTTCCCTCCTCAGACATTTCCTGCTTTTGCTGGGCTGATCGCACTGGCCAATCATCCTCCAGTGGCTGTCTCTCGCCCCCCGCCGATGAGCGCGAGAAGGAAAGCCCCTCTCTAAACTCATCGGCCAGGTCCACCTGAGATCCCCACGAGCTCATTCTCCTCCGTGCCTCAGCAGCGGAGGGTCCTGAACCGCGGGAAGCAGATGGCTGCCCCTCTTTCCTTGAAAAGAGAAACAAACGAGAGCGGAGCTTTTCCCTTGGAATAAACGCTCACAGTGCACGCCGATTACCCCCTCGGAGGCATCGCGTGCGTGCTCTTCGCCCAAACAAATAACGGATAGATCGTGTGTGTCATCAGATGTTAAACAACGTCAACACGGATGCACACATCCTTAAACGCTTTGCTAGTGCTCGCCATGATGAGATGAATAGAGATCGCTCTTACCACAGAAATTTTTTGCACGCTTCAAACAAAACAGTCAATGAAGACGAAGAAGAAAATGATGTGTGCTCCCGGCGCCTGTTTATACTATAGTCGCACCGGTAGTGACGTCATGGCTGTCGCCGGCCAACGAGTTGGTGTTTTTTCAATGTATGCTTCAGACATGGGTCACGACGAGGCGTTCCCCATAGCGACCCCTAGAGGACGCAGTTCGAAGTTCCCATGAAAGGGAACTAACACTAGCTTCTCTAATCTTTTTGTGTTCTATCTGTTTTCTTTTAATTTATTATATAATTAACAAAAGCAAAAAGACCTCTAACACTAGCTTGCTCTATTCTTTTTCTATTCTATCTGTTTTCTTTTTATTATATTATTTAAAAAACCCTTGCTACATGTACTGCGTTAATCTAACTGAGACTTGTTATAGCACTTGTATTTCATTGCTCTTTTGTTGATTTTGATTGATTCCATTGTCCTATTTTTGGATAAAAGCGTCTGCTAAATGACTAAATGTAAATGTAAATACTGTTCTATTTAACTTTTTATTTATCAAAGAATCCAGAAAAAATATCACAGGCACCAAACAATAATAAGCAGCACAACTGTTTCCAACATTGATTATAAATCAGCATATTATAATGATTTCTGAAGGATCATGTAACACTGAAGACCTGAGTAAAGATGCTGAATATTCAGCTTTGCTTCACAGGAATTATCAGAAATATTAAAATAGAAAACTGTTATGTTAAATTCAGTGTTCGAATTGTGTCAAAGCTCTTGGGGGATCCCTCTAATCATCCATTAAAACCGCCAGTAGGTGGCAGCAAGTCACTGTTAAGTGAGTCATTGTGATTGAACCAAATCATTTAAACGGTTGATTCATTCAGGAACTAAACACTAGCTATGTTTCCATCACCCTATTTTAATGCAGATTTTGAAGTATCGCATGAGAAACGAGTGATGGAAACGGCAAATTTCGAATAAAAATCCCTTAATTCACAAAAAAGTTTTTACGCTCGCTTGAGGTGGTTTTTGACTTGTGCGAAAAAGGGTTGATGCGAATAATGGGAGATGGAAATGCATTTTGAGAATAAATTCCTCCAAGCACATCAAAAAATCATGTGACTTTGCACTATGGGATGGCAAAACCTGACTAACCAGCGGACCGATCTCATTCCACAGCTCTTTCCTTGAAAAGAGAAACAAACGAGAGCGGAGCTTTTCCCTTGGAATAAACGCTCACAGTGCACGCCGATTACCCCCTCGGAGGCATCGCGTGCGTGCTCTTCGCCCAAACAAATAACGGATAGATCGTGTGTGTCATCAGATGTTAAACAACGTCAACACGGATGCACACATCCTTAAACGCTTTGCTAGTGCTCGCCATGATGAGATGAATAGAGATCGCTCTTACCACAGAAATTTTTTGCACGCTTCAAACAAAACAGTCAATGAAGACGAAGAAGAAAATGATGTGTGCTCCCGGCGCCTGTTTATACTATAGTCGCACCTGTAGTGACGTCATGGCTGTCGCCGGCCAACGAGTTGGTGTTTTTTCAATGTATGCTTCAGACATGGGTCACGACGAGGCGTTCCCCATAGCGACCCCTAGAGGACGCAGTTCGAAGTTCCCATGAAAGGGAACTAACACTAGCTTCTCTAATCTTTTTGTGTTCTATCTGTTTTCTTTTAATTTATTATATAATTAACAAAAGCAAAAAGACCTCTAACACTAGCTTGCTCTATTCTTTTTCTATTCTATCTGTTTTCTTTTTATTATATTATTTAAAAAACCCTTGCTACATGTACTGCGTTAATCTAACTGAGACTTGTTATAGCACTTGTATTTCATTGCTCTTTTGTTGATTTTGATTGATTCCATTGTCCTATTTTTGGATAAAAGCGTCTGCTAAATGACTAAATGTAAATGTAAATACTGTTCTATTTAACTTTTTATTTATCAAAGAATCCAGAAAAAATATCACAGGCACCAAACAATAATAAGCAGCACAACTGTTTCCAACATTGATTATAAATCAGCATATTATAATGATTTCTGAAGGATCATGTAACACTGAAGACCTGAGTAAAGATGCTGAATATTCAGCTTTGCTTCACAGGAATTATCAGAAATATTAAAATAGAAAACTGTTATGTTAAATTCAGTGTTCGAATTGTGTCAAAGCTCTTGGGGGATCCCTCTAATCATCCATTAAAACCGCCAGTAGGTGGCAGCAAGTCACTGTTAAGTGAGTCATTGTGATTGAACCAAATCATTTAAACGGTTGATTCATTCAGGAACTAAACACTAGCTATGTTTCCATCACCCTATTTTAATGCAGATTTTGAAGTATCGCATGAGAAACGAGTGATGGAAACGGCAAATTTCGAATAAAAATCCCTTAATTCACAAAAAAGTTTTTACGCTCGCTTGAGGTGGTTTTTGACTTGTGCGAAAAAGGGTTGATGCGAATAATGGGAGATGGAAATGCATTTTGAGAATAAATTCCTCCAAGCACATCAAAAAATCATGTGACTTTGCACTATGGGATGGCAAAACCTGACTAACCAGCGGACCGATCTCATTCCACAGCATCTGAAATGTTGTTATGGTCATTCAGAAATGCACGAGCAAAGTCTGTCATCAAAGTATTTCTGTATAATTGCCTCCCAGAAATGTCTTACACTACTGCGTTCCCAAACATCAGCATCCAGTTCCGAAAGCAATGACCGCATTCATTGTGTTTTCATCTGCTCGCTCTGAAGCGCAAGTAATTTATTATATATGAAAATTACTATATTCTCCTACTTTTCTTAGTGATTTATAGTGCCAGTTTATCAGGAAGTGACAATTTTGTTCTCTTTGACTTGTTGGATGGAAACGGTGCTTGTTCGCAAATGTTTTATGCGATATTCCAGTTTTGCGCATTAATTAAATTTGCAACTTTGGATGGAAACCCAACTATTGTCATTTTTTTCAGAGGAGCAAAACAGTGCTGGGGCTTTGTTTGGAACCATTTTTGTTGGCGAAATAGAGCAAAAAATAGCCAATTTGGTGTCTAAAATTAACTTTTTGATTATTGAATGGTTGTATAAAATCAATATCACATTTGTGATTTTTGCGAAAAAAAGGCACTCTTCGTGTGATATTGATCAACTACAAGAAATTATATAAATATATAGGGCCTCACATTAAAGAGCCACATAACATTTGTGATTTTTGCGAAAAAAATGGCACTCTTCATGTGCTATTGATCAACTATATGAAATTATATAAATATATAGGGCCTACATTTTCTGCTCCCATATCTTGAATTTTGGGAGCATTCTAAATGCATTTTATTATACTGAATCACAGTGTTGGGGAAAGTTACTTTTAAAAGTAATGCATTACAATATTGCGTTACTCCATAAAAAAGTAACTAATTACGTTACTTAGTAACTTTTTATGGAAAGTAATGTGTTACGTTACTTTTGCGTTACTTTTTTCAAATCTGGATAGGGCTTGCTTGTTCTGGATAGTTCTATTTTTGGCAAATATAAAAACCTTTTCACACCAAAAGTGAAATGAATAAGCCTCAGGCTGAAGGGAAAGTAAATTTACATCCGTACAGTAGAATGCAGAAGAAGAAATTTCAAAACTATTGTCATTTTTTTCAGAGGAGCAAAACAGTGCTGGGGCTTTGTTTGGAACCATTTTTGTTGGCGAAATAGAGCAAAAAATAGCCAATTTGGTGTCTAAAATTAACTTTTTGATTATTGAATGGTTGTATAAAATCAATATCACATTTGTGATTTTTGCGAAAAAAAGGCACTCTTCGTGTGATATTGATCAACTACAAGAAATTATATAAATATATAGGGCCTCACATTAAAGAGCCACATAACATTTGTGATTTTTGCGAAAAAAATGGCACTCTTCATGTGCTATTGATCAACTATATGAAATTATATAAATATATAGGGCCTACATTTTCTGCTCCCATATCTTGAATTTTGGGAGCATTCTAAATGCATTTTATTATACTGAATCACAGTGTTGGGGAAAGTTACTTTTAAAAGTAATGCATTACAATATTGCGTTACTCCATAAAAAAGTAACTAATTACGTTACTTAGTAACTTTTTATGGAAAGTAATGTGTTACGTTACTTTTGCGTTACTTTTTTCAAATCTGGATAGGGCTTGCTTGTTCTGGATAGTTCTATTTTTGGCAAATATAAAAACCTTTTCACACCAAAAGTGAAATGAATAAGCCTCAGGCTGAAGGGAAAGTAAATTTACATCCGTACAGTAGAATGCAGAAGAAGAAATTTCAACACACTTCAGCAATAAAAAAGACACAAATGTTTGTCTAGAGTAACTTTTGCTTATTAGTATGGTTGACCTGGATCATCGAAGGTCAGAAGCAAAGACATTGGTTTATAGAATGGGATTAAATACATAAAGGATAATTGTGTTGTTTAACATTTAATTATTGCAGGTTTGCATCATATTCTGAGTTGCATTATTTTTATTCATTTTGAGGAATATTGAATGTTTTTTTTGTGAGTGAGATGAATTCATGCATATTCATATTTATTTTAGAACTACAGTAACATCTTCTGATTTCTCTCAACATGGGGACAGGAGAGCTTTCAATCAATAAATTGGAAAAAAAGTAACTTGCGTTACTTATTTAAAAAAGTAACTCTTGTAAATTAAAAAGTAATGCGTTACTTTACTAGGTACTTGAAAAAAGTAATTTGATTACGTAACTCGCATTACTTGTAATGCGTTACCCCCAACACTGCTGAATCATGCAGTGAAAGAACACACTCTAAATGAGCATTCAGTCTAGCTAGTGTTTAAGCACTCATAACTCCTCTTATAATCAATTAAGCTGTCCATACACGGTATGATAAATGAATCTCTAACTTACATCGTACATGCATCTGCACTTTGTTGCATATGATGAGCAAATTCACGAGTTTCAGTCTGAACAAAACTCTGGGGTTTCAGTGATGACTAGTTTGAACGCCTCTGATTGGCTACTGCATTCCTAAGCTCAGCATAATCGTGTGTGATTGGTTATAATGAGCAACGCTGTAAAAACGCGTAAAAATAAAATATGATGTAGCATAAGCAGTTCTAAATTTAATACAGCAATCGAAACTTAATTTTAAGTATTAAAGTTTTATTGAAAAACCAGGGGACTCCCCAAGTATATTTTTTTGGGTGTTATTGGGGGTCCCTTAATGCTTATGGGAGGTCTGGGACCCCCCCAGTCCCCCCTCAATTCGAACACTGATATATATATATATATATATATATATATATATACAGTATGCAATCTACCTCATGAACAGTTAAATGTTCTCCCATTGTACAATACAAATATGTGCAATAAACTTATACTATTTCTCACCCTACATCCATTAAGTGTAAATTGTTTTATCTAGGTATACATTAGAGAAAGTCGACTTTCCTTATTGATCACGTCTTCCCTCAGGTAAAATGTACGTTTTCTTGCGTGGCTGGATGTTGGAATCACGTTGTCTGCTTTCGCCCAAACTGATTTGCTGAAGTCGAAACGCAGACGCTAAAAAAAAAAACCTTTAGCCCGATTCCCGCTCGCTGTGAAGCGGGAGCGACCAGCCGGCAGAGGATTCCGCTTGGCCTTAAAGCCTCCACGTTCACAAATCAAACACTTGTCAAAAAAGAATGATTAATTCTCAATTTAGGGTTTGTTATTCGTAGGTGGTCATATGGCATATGCCTTAAAGGCACAATATGTAAGATTTTTTATTAAAATATCCAAAAACCACTAGAACAGTGTTATATATTTTGCTGACTTGTGTACTTACATTATCCCAAATGTTTTGAAGAATGTTTAAATCCAGAGAAATAAGCAATTTTAACTAGTGACACGGACCGTTGTGTCGCCTGCCAAGGACGTCATAACCCCTCGATTTCCTATTTTGTAGAAAACATGGAAACACCAAAGATGCTTTAATATGTTGAGTGTTCTAATAGACCAGTGACAATCGCACAGTGTAAGCATTATAACATAACTTTCAAATGTATCTAGTATGATAAAACAGCGCTGCATTTTCCCCACACATATGCACGACCGGAAGGAGCGGAAGTAGCTGACTGTGGCATAATAAAAGCTCCGCTGCTTTCGAGCCGTGTGTCGCGCTCATCCAGCTCCTCGTTTCGCTTCGACGGCTTTCAGCCTCACCCTGCTTCATTCTACTACGTTAATAAATCATTAGCTCATCCATGAACATGATTTCTGCCCGAGTCCCGTTGGATTGCATCGGCTGTGGGGATGAAGACGACAACTCCCATGATTCCACACTCAGTCACGACGTCATCAAACTATGCCCTTGTCTATTTGTTTATTTTGAATACGCGCCCTCTAGCGGCGAAAATTACATATTGTGCCTTTAAATACGGGATAAACTGTGTTCCGTATAGCTTTCATACGGAATGCTTCTTTGATGCCTTAAATACGGGACGATTCCGTATATGGAACGGTTGGCAAGCCTAATGCTGAGTTCACACTGCACGATTTTAGCCCGATTTTTCACTCGCTGACAGGTTTTGCGAAATCACAGACAAATGCCCGAAATCAGAGGCAAATCGGTGATCGTTCACACGAGTGACAATCACACAGTGTGAATTATCAAAGACGCGATCTTAGGGAATCGCAGATGCCGGTGAAATATTTGGCATGCTAAATATCTGGAGCTGTCGCCGATTCACAAACACGCTGTGTGAAATGAGTTCTGACTGAAAAACACATCGGCGATGACCTACAGCCAATGAGAGACCAAGATACAGGGCAGCGGGAAATTCGGGGAGGAGTTACTGTATATGAAACGTTGTTTGTGGACCAGTGTTGCCAAATCCGCAAATTAATCTGAAGCTACCCCAATAACGTAATATTTAGGCCCTGGAATGTGAATTGTACCAGGAGAACCCCGCTAAGAAAAAATTATTTTATCCCCCGAATGCGATTTTTACTGGGGGACCCCCTCGAAAGCAATTGGGCTATTTTCAGGCTAGTTTTGAGTAGCAATTGGGCGGGTTTTGTAGCGAAAACCTGGCAACCCTGCACCAGACAGAGCTGTCGGTGATTCTTCCTATTGTAAAGTCATGCAGTGTGTAACCTGCTGTCGTCGTTCCATCGTGCAGTGTGAACACGGCAACAACTGAATGCTACCCCAGATAGTCGTTCAGTGTGAAACCAACAGTGATGCAACGTCTTTGAAAATCGTGCAGTGTGAACTCAGCATAACTGAGATGCTACAGTGATCTGTCACGGCACAATAAAGAGCCACATAAGGCTCTGTCAGGACCACTATCATCAAAGATGATTGACAATTAGCATACAGTTTGGATTGGTGGTATGGTTCTGTTCTGGGCAAGAACTCCCTGCGCCTCCATGCAGCCTAGCATGGATGAGAGCAGGGAGAGCTGCCCAGGGTAACAGAACAGAACTAACATAAATGTATTGCAGATATTGTTAAAGTTCAATCATTTTATGTACACATTTTAGAATTAGTCTGATTCAAGGAGAATCAGAAGGCTAAATCCCGACTGACAGAGGAGGAGTTGGGGATGGAGGAGGGTAATTAGCTATTGAGCAATGCGAAAACTGCTGATAATACTGAGGGACCTTATATATGAATGCTTAGATAGGTGACATATTCCCATAGGTAGATGGGGATCAGCTGAAGGTCAGCTGATGCGAGCTTGACTAACGTGACCTGCCAGAACTAACGCTACGCTTGATTTTTTATTTTTTTTTATTTCTTTAAAAAAAATGACAAAATTTGAAAGCTGAGACCATGTTGCATACCTAAAGTAACCTGCTCTGTCTTGTCTGTGAGCGTGTTATCAGTTTCCTCTTTGCTCTGCTATGTATTTTTCACTGTGTGAGAGCATGATGTGTAGACATTAATTAATTCATTCTACTTTATTTCCAGACTCAAGGTCTATTAGCAAGAAACACACAATACAAACCAGTACAATACACATTAAAAAAGACCGTTATACCAATACTTCATCATAGTGTGAGAGCGACATATGGCTTTTTAGGGCATAGCAACAGTAACTAAGGAGGGGGGGGTTTGTGAAGGGTCAATTGTGCATCAAAATGGTATGCATCTTATATCTCCTCAGTCAATAATAATTATTCTATAAAATATCAGGAGCTGATACAGAATGCAGATGATGCAGGAGCTTCAACTGTGGTGTTTATTCATGATGAGAGACATTATGGGACTCACAGCCTGTGGACTGAAGAGCTTGGAAAGTATCAAGGTATTTGTGTTGTAAACACTAGGAACAGATTCAATGGGTGGTCACATTAGACTCAAAATGATTTTAGAGCCTGCAACAAAGGATTTTATCCTGTAGGGCTTTACATTTGTTTGCATACCCATCCTTCTTTGCTGTATCATATGCCACAACTATGAAGATTTCAGGAGTTTTGCAGCTTATCTTCTGTTTTGTAAATGGGAAGGATTTTGAGTTCTGAAATTTAGAGTACTTTTTATACTAAATCAAACTTTTAGACACATTTTGCCATTAATAACTGATATCTGTGCTTCAAACCCTTTTGAAAAGCACCAGTCTCCATGGTTGTATCACAAGCTGTAGATATCCAAAACTAGGTCAAAATCAATGTTTAGTCCAAAAAAATAGGCTCCAAATAAGGGCACAGAGTACATGTATGGGAGACATGTTTCATTTTTGTCTGCTAGGACTAGTACTGAAATCCTTTACTCTTCTATGCAAAAGACTAATGTTTTTTGTTTGATTACTTTTGTATGATCAGCCATTTATAACTTTGATCTGGCAGGACCTGCTCTCTATGCCTTCAATGATGCAGCCTTTACAGAGGAAGACTGGGAGGGTATTCAAAGAGTTGGCAGAAGCATCAAGCAGGATGACCCAACGAAAGTTGGGAGATTTGGGATCGGTTTCAACTCTGTTTATCATATTACAGGTAAAATATGCTACATTACCAGACTGGCTCATATTTTTGGCATATTCTACTGCCTGCTAATTAAATCCTACAATATTGCTTGTTGATTTATGTAGTGTCAACATTGCATATGTCAGTCAATGTTTTTTAAAATATATATGACATTATGTAATCTAAGCTAATAATGATTAAACCAAATGTTCTTTTTTTGTATCTATAGCTTTCTATAATGGTTAGCATACTAACAAATTAGCCTCACAGAATGATGTGTTCACAGTAATATTTTAATAATTAATTAAATGCTATGCTGTTAAATTGTCAGAGGGTAGGCTATATGTCAAAGTCAAAGTCTGCTTTATTGTCAATTCTGCCACATGTACAGCACGTACATACAGAGAATTGAAATTGCATTCCTCTCAGACCCTTGGTGCATACAGTTAACACTTAACACTAACAGTAGACATAATACAGATAAATACAGTTTAAATATATATAAAATACAACCTATACAATATACAAATAGGGACATTGTAAAAAAGAGAAAAAGTGGCATAAGGCACATGGCAGTTATAGTGCAAACCAGTGATATAAACAACTGTGAAGATATAACGAGAATAGAGCAAAGAGGTGCATGGGGCAAAGGAGGGGGGGGGGTGTTGGGGGCAAGGTCTGGAGGGAGTTCAGCTTCCTGACAGCCTGATGGATGAAGCTGTCCTTCATCCACTGAAGAAGCTGTGTGTTGGGTGGGTGGGATCACATGCAATGCAGAGGGCTTTGCGGGTGAGACGGGTGTTGTAAATGTCTTGGAGGGAGGGGAGAGAGGCACCAACGATCTTCTCAGCTGCTCTCACTATGCGTTGAAGTGTCTTGCGGCAGGATGCGTTGCAGGCGCCATACCACACAGTGATGCAGCTCGTCAGAATGCTCTCGATGGTGCCTTTGTAGAAGGTGCACATGATGGGGGCCGGGGCTCTGGCTCTTCTCAGTTTGCGGAGGAAGTAGAGACGCTGCTGTGCTTTCTTGGCCAGTGCTGCGGTGTTGTCAGTCCAGGAAAGGTCCTCTGTGATATGCACACCCAGGAACTTGGTGCTGCTCACTCTCTCCACAGTCGCAGCGTTGATGGTCAGAGGAGCATGTTGAGTGTGCACTCTCCTGAAGTCAACAACAATCTCCTTCGTCTTCTCCACATTCAGAGAGAGATTATTTTCACTGCACCACCCGGCCAGGCGGCTCACCTCGCTCCTGTATTTTGTCTCATCTGCAGTCAGGAAGTTCAACAGCCAGTTGCACAGCAAAGTGTTGAGCCCCAGCTGGACCAGTTTGTGAATGAGCTGTTGAGGGATGATTGTGTTGAATGCTGAACTGAAGTCTATGAACAGCATTCTGGACAGCGGTTGGACCGATATGCAAACTAGAAGGGGTCCAGGGATGGGGGGAGGGCAGATTTGATGTTGTGCATGACTAGTCATTCAAAGCACTTCATGAGGATAGGTGTAAGTGCAACTGGACGGTAGTCATTGAAGCAGGATGGAGACGACTTCTTTGGGACTGGAATGATGGTGGTAGCTTTGAAGCATGTGGGGACAACAGCCTGACTTAGCAAGATGTTGAAAATGTCTGTGAAGACATCAGTGAGTTCCACTGCACAGTCTCTCAGTACACGCCCAGGAATGTTGTCATGACCCGGAGCTTTGCGTGCATTGATCCTGCTGAGGGATCTCCTCACACTGTCTGTCATCACCTGGTCGCCGGGAGGAGGTGGAGTCTTCTGTGCAGTGGTGCTGTTTTGTGCCTCAAAGTGCTGAGTGTCTCTGCTGTCGTTGAAACAATGGGCTATCCTCCTGGAATACTGTCTCTTAGCCTCTCTGATGCCACGGGATAGGTTGACCCTAGCTGTCTTCAGGAGACTGTAGATCTCCCCTGTCAGCCATGGCTTCTGGTTGGCCCGGACAGTGATGGTCTTTGTG
>NW_015505562.1:337775-360598 GCF_001515645.1 Sinocyclocheilus grahami | reverse complement strand
TGGACGGTAGTCATTGAAGCAGGATGGAGACGACTTCTTCGGGACTGGAATGATGGTGGTAGCTTTGAAGCATGTGGGGACAACAGCCTGACTTAGCAAGATGTTGAAAATGTCTGTGAAGACATCAGTGAGTTCCACTGCACAGTCTCTCAGTACACGCCCAGGAATGTTGTCATGACCCGGAGCTTTGCGTGCATTGATCCTGCTGAGGGATCTCCTCACACTGGCTGTCATCACCTGGTCGCCGGGAGGAGGTGGAGTCTTCTGTGCAGTGGTGCTGTTTTGTGCCTCAAAGTGCTGAGTGTCTCTGCTGTCGTTGAAACAATGGGCTATCCTCCTGGAATACTGTCTCTTAGCCTCTCTGATGCCACGGGATAGGTTGACCCTAGCTGTCTTCAGGAGACTGTAGATCTCCCCTGTCAGCCATGGCTTCTGGTTGGCCCGGACAGTGATGGTCTTTGTGTCCGTTACATCATCAATGCACTTGGTGATGTAGGCAGTGACAGTCTGGAGGTCTGTGGTGTTATTGTATGTGGCAGCCTGGTTAAACATATTCCAGTCAGTGGCGTTAAAACAGTCTTGAAGAGCCTCTGGCGATCCTTCCAGCCACACTTGTATCTGTTTGTGAACTGGTTTGGCAACTTTAACGAGCGGTCTGTATGCAGGCATTAGCATGACGGTGATGTGGTCTGAGGTGCCAAGATGGGGAAGGGGGAGGGCCTTGTAAGCTCCTCTCTGGGTGGTGTAAACAAAGTCTAGAGTGTTGTTTCCCCGTGTAGGAAAGTCTATGTGTTGGTGTATCTTTGGGAACACACTCTTTAGGTCTGCATGATTGAAATCACCAGCCAAGATGAGAAAAGCATCTGGGTGGGCTGTCTGCTGCTCACTGATGTGCTGGTACAGTTCATTCAGTGCCTCACTCCTGTTGCTGTTGTTGGAGCTGGGAGGTAAGTATACAGCAACGAGCAGTATGGCTGTATATTCCCTCGGTAGATAGAACGGCCGGCACTTAGTAATCATAAACTCCACCAGGGGTGAGCAGTGTTTGCAGACCACAACAGCATCGTGGCACCACGCATCATTGATGTAAACACAAAGCCCACCGCCGCGGGTCTTACCTCCCTCGACGCGAGCTCTGTTGAATAGCGTCAGCTGATCGAGATGAATAGCGCAGTCCGGAACGCTGTTGCTGAGCCATGTTTCCGTGAACACAAAAACACAACAGTCTCTAACAGTCCTCTGAGTTGAGCGTAGCAGTCGGATAAAGTCCAGTTTATTATCCAAAGAGCGAACGTTAGCCAGTACGATGGTGGGGATAGCTGGCTTGTGTGGGTTAGCCGCTAGCCTAGCCCGGATACCTCTGCGCTTACCCCTCTTCTGCTTCCTCTTGCGCCACTTGTGGCGCCTCCGCTGTGGGCGAGGTGCAGCAGTGGGGGTCGGTGATGGTGTAGGCCTCCAGAGCAGACCGGGGTCCTGCAGCTCTTCGGCGTGCGCGGAGTTTAGCTCTAAAAATGTGGTTCTACCTACATCGAGCAGAAACTCACGACTGTATGCGTGCTTAGAGACAGATAGACGCAACGAATACGTACAAAAACACTGCGACTCACAAGATAAAAAACACAAAAACACCGTTCTGTCGGGAGAGAGAGAAGCCGCAGCGTGTGCATGCACTGACATCTTGGATCGGATCGGACTAGAGTTAACCGATTGATATGTTTTGCAAAATTATTATTGCAGGTATCACAACAGAAATAAACTATGTTACAGATTACAGTAATCTTTTTTGAAGGTCAGTCTATTATTAATAGTAAAATGCGATATTGGACATTTAATTGTGCATGGTCATTTCCCATTTTTGTTCATCAGCTAACACTCATCATCCAAGTTAATCTTTAAATACGTAACACTAAAAATAACAGATTTAATAACACTCTTAGATATAGTATTTAGCCAATCCCTAAACTGTTAATTAAAATGTTGCACTGATTTCAAGATAAAAATAAATGTAATATCGCCTTATTTGTATTGACAACGATTGGTGTATCCCTAATTATAGTGTATTATAACAATCATCAATCTGGTTGCATTGACCTGATGGACAGCAACATCAGTTTTAACAAATAACTGCATTTCAGGGTACTTTGGATGTCAGATTCTGACACAGGATTTAGCACAACACTAGTGATGTTAACAATATTAAAATGGATTATTGTTTTTTTACAGACTTGCCATGCGTCTTCAGTTCTGAACACCTAGCCATTTTTGATCCCCAAAAGATGATGTTTGGAGAGGATGAAGAAGGCTATCGATGGTCTTTGAATGACGAAGAGGACAGAGATACCCTTTTGAACTTGAGAGATCAGTTTCAGCCCTTTCAAAATATTGTCAGTCAAGTCAAAAGTTGTACCTGGGAGAAGGTCATCAGCGAGGAGCAATACTTCAAAGGAACGCTCTTCCGCTTTCCTCTGCGTAATGAGGCTTCTGAGATCTCCGATAACCTATATAACACCACAAAAGTTACCCAGCTCTTTGACAGTTTCATTGCTGATGCAGACATCAGTCTTCTTTTTCTGAGAAATGTGTCATCTATTACTTTACTGCATATTGACACCAATGGCCTCTGCAACAATAGGCTGCAAGTTTCAGAGTCAAATCACTTTTTTACTGACCTTTCTCATATCAAGCAGGAATCGTTTGACAGAAAAACACGTTTTAAAACAGTATCACAGATTTCCCAGCAAATGGAAGAAACAAAGTCCAGGTGGCTTGTGACAACTTGCCTTCTTAAACAGGGATATATACCAGAGATTGACTCTCTAGCTAGTAAGCTGAGCTTCTACCCTCAAGCTGATGCAGCATTTCGATTAGATGAAGACAGATCACTTTGCAATGGGCGGTTATGTTGCTTTCTGCCACTTCCAAATAATGAACCAAACAAAACCGGACTTCCCATTCACATCAATGCTTGCTTTGGCCTGACAGACAATCGGAGGTTCATCAAGTGGCAAGAGGAGGATCAGAAGAATGATGAGTCTGCATTGTGGAATGAGCTGCTCACAAGAGAGATTCTTCCCCATGTATATCTCAAGATGATTCTAGATGCTATTCAGTTATCAGGAAACTCAGCCCTGCCTTCCCCCACTGTGTACAATATTTGGCCTGACCTATCGAAGACTGTACATAAAGAGAGATGGCATGAAGTTGCAATAGATACTCTGAAAGGTCTATTTGAATACAAGATATTTCACCTTGCTGATGATGAGCAAATCTGGGTGTCTGCCTCAGACGCAGTTTTTCCAGTAAACAATATACGTAGTGACACAATGTCTGCTGTGTCAATATTATTGATTGCTGAAGGAGAGAACCTGGTCACAGTCCCAGAACATGTTTTGAAAGATGTTCAAGAGGTCTTCCCTGAAAGTGACACCTTGACATGGGTGACTCGATCTTATGTTAGAGATGTCCTTCACAGAAGTGAGGCTGAAAATCTCAGTAAAGATGACAAATACTCTCTTCTTGAATTTGCTCTCAGTGATGAAAAGTACACAGAGTTACAAGGACTTAAGCTTCTGCCTCTCAGTGATGGAACCTTTACTTCATTTGGCAATGGAGTGCAGAACACTGTTTTGATTGACAATGAGAGGTTTCCAAGGTAAGGGTTGACATAATCTCTTTCCTACTTGAATTATTTAGTGTCTTTATATTGTGTTGTCAAAGTAGTAATAATCTGTTTTTTTCCTTCTTTGTTTAGAACATTGCTGCCATTTTGTAAAGAAAGGTTTTTACCCAACGATCTGAGCCATTTTTGCACTATGCAACTAAGGAAACTAGCAACAAGGAGTAAAAACATTGTTTTATATCTTATATCAGGAATGCTTATAATAATATGAAATTAATGTTTCAAATTAATGTTTGTGTGTGTGTGTTTCAGGCATATACAACATAATCAATTTGGATGCACAACATGTTGTTACACTCATGAAGAAGCACTTACCCATGGACTGGAAAATTACCCAAGGTCATGTGACATGGGAAACAGCAGAAGATCATCATCCTACAAAGAGCTGGCTGGTTGAATTCTGGAAGTTTCTAAGCACTGAATGGAATGACTTAAGCAGCTTTATTGACATGCCTTTAATACCACTGGAGCCACTGTGGAGTTCAGGCAATTCTATATTGTTAGCAAGGTTGCAGAGTAAAACAACTTTGATCTTTCAGAGTAGCACAGGGCCCAACTTGTCAGATAATGTTCAGAAAGTGTTAAAAATGGTGGGATGTACAGTCATAAAAAGAGATGAGTGTCTTAGACATCATGACATTGAGAGTTATGTTCTTCCAGCTTCACCAAGAAATGTTCTTCAAGTCTTTGTAAACTCAAACAGAGACCAGGTCATCAAATCCATTGCCTCTGCTTCATCACATGAAATAGATGCGTTGAAAGATTACCTCTCTTCCTTGGATTCTCTCTCAATTGCTGAACAGGACCTACTTTCCACGTTGCCAATCTTCAGAATAATGTCTGGGAAATATGTTGCGGTTAAATCAAAACAAGCAGTTTTTTCATCCACCAATCCAGTCATTCCGAATGATCTGCCAATGCCTTACATCATTGTACAGTGTACAAATGAACCTGATCGCAGACTTTTGACTCTTCTGGAAATTAACATTTTGGATCCAGCTGAGGTGGCTGTTCATTTGGTTGACTGCATTAAGACAGGCTCTTGCAAAAATGGTGAGGAACAGACAATAATGACCTGGATACTGAGTAATGGTAGCATTCTATTCTCACACAGTGAGCAGCTGCTCACAAAAACAAAAAGTCTGAGTTTTATCGAGACAACTCAGGGGGAACACAAACAAGCCTCAAATGTTTTTGATCCACGAAACAAGACATTCCAGGACCTTTTCGAAACAGATTTCTTTCCTCCACCTATTTACACAAAGACCCAGGAAATGCTTCAGAGTTTGCAACGCCTTGACTTAAAGACAGAGCAAAAAGAAATATCAACAGCAAACATACTCCAAGTCATAAATTGTATTGAAAAGCTTTGTGTTCACTCACCAGATAAAGCATTAAAAAAAGCAAATACTCTTGTTCGAGTACTGAATGAGAATGATTTCCTTTCAAAATTCACTAAGATGCAGATAGAAGAGATGATGCAAAGGCAGTGGGTGCCTTGTGAAAATCCAAAGTTCTTGAAAGGAAGAGAAGTTTCTACAGGTTTCTACCAGCCAGTTGAAGTTAGGGATTTAAAGTATTCTTCAATTGTTGGATATGTAATGCCCCTTACCTCTGAGCTAACAGGACATGTCTGCAACCATCTTGGACTTAATGACCCCCCTCCTGCTGAAAAAGTCTTAGAGAACCTTTCTGCACTGAGATCAATGGTCAACCCAAATTCAGATTTTCAATTTAAAACCGAGCTACACAGTATGTATAAATTCATGCAGGACAACATGACAAATTTCAGAGATTTAAAGGACACAAAATGCATTCCCTGGATCTGGAATAAAAGTGAGTTTTTCTGTCCAGGAGATATAGTTTTAACCTATCCACCTGAATTGAATCTAAGCCCTTACATCAAGAAGGTGCCTGAAGAGTTTTTGCAATATGAAAACCTGCTAATGCAATTTGGTGTGAAGAAAACGCTGTCTGATGAGGAAATTGAAGACATGCTACATGACATAAAACACAGAATTGACCGCAGGTGTCCTCCTCATGGAGACTCGACAGAACTTAGAGTGACAATTGCCATTCTTGACTGGATGCGAAAAAATGAGAAGTGTTTAAAGGACAATACACCTGTGCCTGTCATGGCACAAAACCAAAACTTTACTCTGCAATCTTTATCCAAAACAGTATTCTGTGACATAAGTGCTGAAGCACTAGAAGACCTTAAACAGGACAATGAGGAATTCTATGTCATTCATGAGGAAGTTCTACCCCTCACTGCAAAATGGTTGAAAGTTCCATTCTTAAGTACTCGCATCTTAAAACCACAGTTCATACAAGCAGAGCAAGCATCCTTTGGTATAGAACAATGTGGTCAATCTGAACCAATTACTCAAAGAATTAAAAACATTCTCAAAGAGTATGATGAAGAAAGTGACATTTTCAAAGAACTCCTACAAAATGCTGAGGATGCTGGGGCAACCATGTGTAAATTCCTCCTTGACTTCCGAAAACACAGAGACCCCCCTGAAACCCTCTTTGATGATAGAATGGCCCTCTGCAATGGGCCATGCCTTTGGATCTTCAACAATGAGCTCTTTTCAGAAGAAGACTGGAGAAACATTGTCAAAGTGGGATCAGCATCAAAACAAAACAAAGTTGATATGATTGGAAAGTTTGGGCTTGGATTTAATTCTGTTTACCATGTGAGTGATATTCCTTCAATTTTGAGTGGGAACACCCTTCTCATACTTGATCCAAATGTCACCTATTTGGAAAAGCACATACTCAGCAAAGGAAACCCAGGAATTAAACTCAACCCATTCCAGGAACGGCTGTACAAAAGGTTTCCTGGACAGTTTAAATCTCATGAAGGCATTTTTGATTGTGATCTGTCAGCCCAAAACAGCAAGAAAGCTTACAACGGCACCTTGATAAAATTACCATTTCGCACTCTGGAGGAGGCAAACAAGTCAGAGATAAGTTCAAAGGTATATGACAAAGAACGCATTCAGTGTTTTAAAAATAATTTGACTGACAACTCAGAAACTCACCTACTATTTCTGAAGAAAATTACATCTTTGTCCCTTCAAATTGTCCCTGAAAATGCATCAACTCCTCCACAGGATGATCAGATTCAGACACCTCTCAAAATATCCAGAGAAGTCTTTAATTCATTCACTGTCTCGAATGATACACCTCTCCAAGAGATGAAGTGCACTTTAAGAAATACTGATATCACATGCGACAACATTATTGATGTCAACAGAGCACACATCATTAAAATAGTTCAAGAGCACTCGGAGAGGTCCCTCACACAGTACTGGCTTTTGTACTCGTGTTATGGAACAGAGGATTCTTTGCAAATGTTCCAGAAAAAAACTGATCAAGAGCATGTGTTTTCATATCCAATTGGAGGTGTAGCTGTACCTTTGCATAGAGAGGCAAAAACTAAAACATGGAACCCTGATGAAAGCCTCATTGGCCAGGCTTTTTGTTTTCTTCCTCTCTCAATTGAGACAGGTCTTCCAGTTCATGTCAATGGGACTTTCGCAGTCACATCAAATAGAAAAAACCTATGGGGAAAAGGAGTGAAGTCTAAGTGGAACAAAGCTTTAATTAAAGATGCTGTAACTTCTGCTTACATCACAACGCTGCTTGAGCTAAAGAAAATGGCCCAAAATGGACATATCCAGAACTATCCGTTCTACACATTCTGGCCTAACACAGAGAGAGTAAGCAAAACATTTTTACCCCTGGTTGAGTCTTTCTACTCAGCAGTTGCACAGATTGGCAATGGTAAATCTCTGGATATTTTTAGCAATGGACATCATTGGTGTTCTATGGACAAGGCAAGATTTCTGAATCCAAAAATTGAGAAGAACCAAGCAGTTGGAGACATTGCCATGAAAGTGTTCTTGAGCTTAGGAGCTTCTTATGTTGTTTCTCTCCCAACATGGGTAAGAGACAGTTTCAATTATTGTGGATTTAAGGAAATTATCAAACAGAAAACAATCAACTGGCCTGAGTTTTACAGCACTGTGTTAAAGAACTTGAGTGCTCTGGACACACATAACAGAAATTTGCTTGTTCTGAATGCCATCGACTTGAATGATCCTGATGTTGATGACCTGCTGAAAAGTTACCCTTGCATTCCAGCACAGGAATGTGAGAAGCTTCAATATATCAAGCGACTTGTGAATCCTTCTGGCAAGGTAGCTTTTTTGTATGAACTTGAGGAGGGACACTTTCTTGAAGGAACTGCAAATAACTTTCTCTCACCAAAAGTAATTCAACGACTTTCCAATTTGGGAATGCTGAGTGACCACCTCCCTTTAGAAGACGTCATAGAAAGAGCAGGAAAGATATCCAGTGTTTGGAAACAGGATAAATCAAAATTTCGTAAATGTCTTCAGTATCTCATGCAGTCAATGAAAGACTCCTCAGAAGATGTGAATTCTCTGCACTGGCTCACACTCTCTCAAATACCATTCCTTCCCGCCTTAGCTCCATTAGATCATCAAAACAAAAACAACACTGTTCTTAAAAAACCCTCTGAAGTGTACATGGACAGTTGTCGCAATTTAGTAAGCATGACAGAATTCACAGTTGATGATTCAAACCTTCAAATGCACGGTTGTGATTCAGTTCTCCAAAAATTGAGAGTACAGAAAAATCCACCAGTTGAGACAGTGCTCCAACAGCTGTTAAACACACACCAACACTGCAATGAATTTGAAAAAACGACGCTCTTCAACATTGCTCAATTTTGCTATAAATACCTCAACTATTACTTGCTGGAACAGAAAGATCCCAATCCAATTATTGGCCATGCTAAATCATTTCCATTCATTTTCATTGAGGACCACTTTGTTGATGTGAAGGCAGTGGCTAGAAGTGAAGAATTTGAAAAGAAACCATATCTCTATGTGCTTCCAGTCATCTTCTCCAATTTTGAGAGTCTCTGGGACTGCCTTGGCATCAAAAAACAATTCACAAAAGAACAATTTGTTGCTGCACTTGAGGAAATGAAGGCTTTATATGGATCTCTTCCTCTTTCCATGTCAGACCTCCATAATTGTGTTGCAATACTCATGGATGGGCTGTACAACATCAAAGAAGAAAAGCTTACAAACTGTCTCATACCTGATGAGAGCGGTGTGTTGACATCTTCTAAAGAGCTGAGATTTAATGACAGCCCATGGATGCCTGTCTCAGCTGGTGTCAAGCTCTCCCATGAGCTGATACCTCGGGCTGTGGCCTGTCATCTTGGTGTAACGACAACAAGACACCATACTCTGAAGAATAATTTTGTCAGTGGGTTTTCCATTCATGCCAAAGAGTTTGGACAAACCGAGAAACTAACTGTCCGAATAAAAAATGTAATTGATGCATATCCATCTAAAAAGGATATTCTGAAAGAGTTAATTCAAAATGCTGATGATGCAGAGGCAACAGAAATTCACTTTGTGTGGGACAAAAGAAAACATAGGACAGAAAAGATATTTGGAGAGAAATGGGAACTGGTTCAAGGCCCATCACTTTGTGTGTACAACAACAGAACATTTTCTGACGCTGATTTGCAAGGTATTCAGCAGCTGGGGGAAGGAGGAAAACATGGCACTTTAGGGAGAACTGGGAAATATGGACTTGGCTTCAATTCAGTGTATCATCTGACAGATTGTCCATCTATCCTGACTGGTGATAAATGGCTCTGCATTTCTGATCCAAATTTAAAATACATGGAAGGTGTAACAAAACAGTCCCCAGGTCGCATGTTTTTAATGGAAGATGAATTTAAAAAGTCTTTTGAGGATGTTTATCATACCTTTCTTCCAGAAATGTTTGATCTCAATTCTGGAACCATGTTCAGGCTCCCTCTCAGGACAGAGATAATGGCAGAAAAATCTGAAATATCAAGACATACAGTCACAGATAGTGACATGAAGGAACTTTACTATGCCTTAACAGAAGATCCTGAAGGACTAATTCTCTTCTTGAAACACATCACAAAAATACAGTTTTCAGAGATTACTGAAGATGGAAAACAACCAAAATATTCTTTCCTTATCGAAAAGATATACACAGAGGAGAGCATGGTAAAAAAAGAAAACTTTCATAGACGCGTTAAAGAATCCCTCATGTCAGGAACAGCAGAACCCTGCAAAACCATCTATGACATGCAAATCTCATCTGGAAATAAACAAAGCAAGTGGGCCATTGCAGAGTGCTTTGGCTTCTCAAATCAAATCCATGAGAGAAAAAACACACACGATTATTTCAAAGTTCCTCAAGCCGCTCTGGCTGCATGTTGGAGCAGCTCATTTAACCACACATTTACTGGTATGGCATTTTGTTCTTTGTCCTTACCTGGACAAACTGGTTTACCAGTTCATGTGAATGCTAATTTTGAAGTTGATTCTTCTAGAAGAGACTTATGGAACGAGGATGGTGATAGTCTGAAGACTGAGTGGAACCAGTCGCTGAAAGTAAACATCATTTCACCACTCTATGCTGAACTCCTGTCACACATGAAGAAAGATACACCTACAGCTCTTGAATTCCTTGAGTCTTACCTCAAATACTTTCCATGCATTTCTCCAGAAGTAGACAAAGTCTGGCATGAGATGATTCTTGAGGTCTATAACTCAATCAAACAATTTCCTGTCATACCCACAGTACACGCTGTTCCGGTTGAGTCATCACATGTTTTACAAGATACAAATATACAAAAATACACAGTTACCTGGTGTAGTGCAACTAAACCACATTCAGAAAATTGTCCATATTTTACAACTGAGGACCATGATGGAATTTTCAAAATTTTAGATGACACTGGGATGAAATTAGTACCATACTCTTTGAAAATGCATGAAATAAAAGCACATTTTAAAGCAGCTGGTGTGAATGTGGCAGAAATCAGTGCTTCAACAGTGATTCATTTCTTGAAGCAAAGATCACTGAATGATCCTTCCCAGACAACTGGTAGTTTGCCATTGCCCATCAACCAGACCTTGATCAAAGACAAAACAAGATGCTCAAAACTTTTGAACTTCTGCTTGACAAATGTCAATGAGGAAAATGTCCATGTCCTCAATGGGTTGCCTCTTCTCCTCACAGAAGATCAGATGTTAAGAGTCTTTGACTCTAAATCCCCAAAGCTGATATCAAGATTTAGCAGTCTTTTCCAAGGACATCAGGAGGTGTTTGCAGATATTTTTGTCAATGAAAATCATGACCAAATTATGTATGATGGAATGTTTATTAAGGGCTTAACAATTGATATAGCAGCAACATATTTGAAACCAGAACTTGAACAACTGCTCAGGCAGTCATTACCTGATCAAAGATGCCAGCTCTACAAAGCAGAGGAAGAGACAATCAAATGGCTGAAAAATTTATGGAGCTTCTTTGATGATCAAATGAAAAGCTACCAAAATGAAAATCTGAATGTATTCAGTGAGATAAAAAAGCACTTTGACGACAGTCCTATCTTACCGGTAATCTGCCCCAGTCAAAATAACACACATTTCTTACAAACAATAAATAACATATCAAAAGTTATTCAGTATAAAAATGGAAAAATAGCATCCGTTCTCATAAAACTGGGGTTCATGAAAATAGACCGTGTCTTTTTCTCTGATCTCAGTTTTGAATTCGGTCACAAGTATATGTATCCAGAACTCCTGCAAACAGGAGACAGCCGTGGTGTTTTAGGACAGGTTTATCATGTACCACATTCACAGTTTGAGGAGCTGTCTAAAGATGAATGTATAGATCTTCAGTGCTTCTTACAGCATGGGATCAGAAATTCCAATAACAAGAGTCAATATGTGTCAATGCTCAAGTCCTTGCCCCTCTTTGAGTCAATATCTGGAAAACGGGAAAGGATTGATTTACACAGTAGGGTATTCATTCTGGATTCTCAGCATCAGAATGACTTTCCAAATTTGTACCATGTCGATGGATGTGACAGTATCTTCCTCAAGCACTGCGGGTTCAACTTAGAATTGGCAGAACAGCTAGAATTTCAGATTCTGAATGATTTGGAGTTCTGTGTACAGTTCATTCTTCCTTCTGTGCACAAGATGAAAGAGGCCAAGCTTCTTGATTTCATGCGGTTGTTAGTGGAACTTGGATCAGTGGATCACAGGATTGTCTCTGCCTTGAGAGAGGTCAGATTTATTCGAGACATCCATGGCTCTCTTCAGGTGGCTTCATACTTCTATGATGACAATGTACACATTTACAGGGCAATGCTTCCAAAAGAGAGATTTGTGCCAGAAACGTTTTGGGACAATTTCCAAGATAAATGTACTGAAGCATATTCTTGCTTAAAGGACCTTGGATTGAAACATGAAGTGTCTGATGAGGAAATCATTGAGTTTGCAAAACAAATTGAATCTGAAGCTAGAGGCAACATTCCTTTAGCTGTTCTCAAAAAAAGATCACAACTCCTGTTTGAGACTGTTTTATCAAAGAGTAATGAGAAAAAGCCTGATTTACTGAGCAGAGTTGCTAACATTAAATTCATCTTCCCAGTGCAAATTCATCAAACCCTTTGTGATTATCACAAGGCCTTTGCTCATGAGAGGGAGGTTGTTGCAATCAATGGATCACTCATTGGCAGAGACAGTGATTACCAATTTCTGATATGGACATCTATGCCAATAATACCCTTAGAAAACTGCTCTCCACAACACCTAATGAAAATGATGGATGCAGGAGCCTTGGAGACTCCACCACCTGGAGAATTAGCTGCTAATCTAAAAAACATCTGTAAATCTCAGTGCCACACATACATACTGCAGAAAACAAGAACCAAGGTATTTATCAAATCATATGCATACCTGCAGTCAATACAGTTTGATGCCTCTCTGTTCTCAGACCTCCCCATTATCCTTGCGGAAAATGGCACAATACTTGTGAAAGCTTGCCAGACAGTACTTATGCTGTTTTGTGCTCTTGAGTTTAGGCCTTACTTGTACAGCATTCCCTTAAATTATATTAAATTTGAAGACTTCTTCAAGAAGATTGGCGTAGAGGAAAGGCCCACCATTGACCAATATATCACTGTTCTTCAAGAAATCTATTCAGATAGATCTGACAAAGACAGCCTTCAAGCAAATCAGCAGAAAACTGTGAAACGTGTTGTACAACAGCTATTTTGCCTGCTGAAAAAGGAACAAAACAAATCTCTTTTTCAAAACAGCCCACTTTATCTTCCTTCAACAGATGGAAGACTATATGAATCCAACACTTTGTTTTTCAATGACACCATCTTCCAGGCCACAAGACTCGAGGGTCCTTTGGAAAACAATCCGAAACTGCTGGAAAAATTAAACTGCTGCCATCTTGGAAATGATCACTATGAACATCAAACATTGTTGCAGTTCCTTCCAGAGCATGTTCGCCCCAAATTTCTCTCAGATGCAATTTCTGAAAACCTGGATGGAATAAGTGTCCAATATTGCGATTATGAAGGGGACTGTGAATTTAGTGGCTGGTTTGACAAACACTTGTCTTCCGATGAATTTCTTCATGGACTAGTCTGTCTCATCAGAGAAGAGAGCAAAGGCAGGGTGTCACATTCTGAAGCTGAAGAAAAGTGTGAAGAAATATTTTCTAAGGTTCAAATCATCTGTTGCAAAACTCTTCAAACTGAGCTTCTGTTAAACCATGAGCCACTAGAGGGTAGTAAGGCTGAAACAGATGTTTATGTGAAGAAACAGCTAAATGGATGCAGTTTCTACATAAAACACAATGATGACAGGGCCCTCAAAGTAGTAAATGAAGTTATTATGTGTCTTACTAAAGATATCAATGCTCTTCTAAAGAACTGTTTGACCACCTCAAGCCTTCTAGTCCTTGGACAACTTTTGCTGTGTGATAACATGGAAGATGTTGAGAAAACCTTAGCAAATCATGGCATTCATAACAGTGGTCACAAGGAGGAAGGACACGGTTCCTTACCGAAACCTGGATGTCATATACCTGAAGAATGGCATGACTGCCTTGACATGAACTTCCTCAACAACTTTGAAAGTGGAGATTATGTTGGCTTCAGCAAGGATGAATTTGGTGAATATTTCTACGCCATTATTATTGAGCGAGTGGATGATTCACTGGGACAAACAGGACCGTTTCCTGCCAGGTATAAAATTCAAGTTGGCAGCGATGACTTCATTGAAGTAAACTCTCTTGACCTTTACCAATTTAAAAGGGAAAAGATGACAACTGCTTCAAAAGGGTCCACTTGCATAGATATAGAAAGTCTTTTGACATCTTGGCCTCCACCTAAAACCGATTTTCCTGAGTCATTGGAAGAGATCAGAAGAGAAATTGACCAAAGTTTAAATGAAATCTGGAATATGTCAAGTGAGGACAAACAAAAAGCTCTTAAACGTCTCTACCTCCACTGGTATCCAGATAAGAACCCTGGAAATGAAGCACTTGCCGCAGATGCATTCAGATACCTGCAAAAGAGAATTGAGGAACTACAATGAGGGGAAACTGCACAGAGCACATCAACAGACCAGACAAACTTTCAAGATTTCTATGATACGTGGAACACAGAGGCACAAAGTCACAGGAGGGGACGCGAGAGGTTCTATCAGAACTATTCTAGAAGGCACTATAACTTTTGGTCATACCGCAGAGAAACTCCAAGGCCTAACAGAGGGGAGGCAAAACGCTGGTATGAACAGGCTCAATGTGATATCAAAGCAGCTCACAATGACACTGGAGGAGAAAGCTCAGAGTGGTGTCTGTTTAAAGTGCATCAGGTTGTGGAAAAAGCCCTGATCGCAGCGATGTACAGGGGAAGTGGCCATCAACCTAAAAACTGCTCAATAACTAGCCTTGCTCAACAGGTGTCCCATTTCAGCTCACAGTTGACTTCTTTACCAAACTATGTGAGGCAACTGACTGAACTTGGTGTTGATGGCAAAAAAACGTGATATCCGAACTATCACCAATTTCCTCACATTCCAAACAAGCAATTTAGCATTAATAATGCCAGAAGGGCACTGGATATTGCAACAAAGCTTTTAGAAAAAATAGAAGAATACATCTCTTGAAATATTTTGAAATTACTGTTCCGTAGAGGCGACTAGGATCTTTTTGGTACCTATTTAGCACGGCTAACATGCATGCTGGAAATTCTTAAACCTTTGTATTCATGTTTTGATACTTGTGAACCTGGTTATCCTTTTGCTTACTATTATATGCAACATTTATATTATTCCATACTGGATATTCTTGTAGCTAACAATAGAGCATGGCATTAGCAATGGCAAGGTCATGGGTTCAATTCCCAGGATTTAATTAAATAACATGTTTATCTTAAACACGATGTAAGTTTCTTTCGATAAAACTGTCTGCAAAATGTGCATTAAAAGTCACACAAGAATTCAAAATGTCAATGTCCATCATTTAAAAGCATGGGTTTTATTAAGAAATATTAACAGAAGTCAAAAGCTGTTTCAACCAAATATTCACTAAATGACAAAAATTGAACAGTCACACAACCATCCTGCAATAGAGACGCTGTATGTACTTTACAATCCTTGCAGCAAAACCACTTTTTGAGTCTATTGCAATATAAAATATTACATGAATAGTGTCTCATATTGTTCCCCTTACTGTTTGTGAAATTAAACTTCGATTTGAGCAGCATCTGGTTTCCTCCATGCCACTGCAAAACCATGCCAAAAGTATTTGTAGTTTTCTGGTGTCCCAGTAATAACTTATTACACAAATTCTGTACATAATTACAGCAGGCACACTGCCTGTCCTTTACGTAATGAACACAATAAAAGAAAGCAAGCATTGTTAAAAGTGGTCTTTACAGTGCTAGGCAATGCGGTGTACAGTGCGTCTGAAAAATACAAGCAAATATCACACTTTAACACAGTAATGAAAAGCCCTCACCCGCAGTGGTAATTTTTTCCTGAAATAACGATCTCATCTGTTTGGCATGTTTTAATGAATTAATGGAAAAGGCTACTTTCTTTTCAATCAGTAATATGTAGGAGACTAAAAATGTCACCTTCATACATTCATCTGCAGGAATATAAGATAATCTAGTTGTGAACGGTGATGTCATACTGTAAAAAATAGTTCAAACTTGAAATGCTGTGAATAATGGACATTTGAGCAGAAATATTTTTCAGATTGGGACTTGGTTACCTGAATAAGACTCTTCATCTATTCACTGTTATTACCCTGATTCCTGTAGACCTTCAGTACTGCTTCCTTGCAAACAAAGACTTAGATATCCATTTCTCCATCTTATATCTATCCTTATTGCCACCTGGTCTCCAGATAAAACATTTATCAAAGATTTGTGTGTTGATGTAAAAATAGAACAAACCAAACAAAAATTGGTTTAAACTTTTTTTTATAGCTATAACATTGGCGATAGTAATGCATTGAAATGAAGTGCATTACACATTTTCACATGCCCTTGAAATTACAAAGACATAGTCCTGCAATCTGGATCCTGTTTTGACATCAGGCACTCCTCTGCCCTTTTGGGCCAGTCCTTCTCACACACAGGGAACATTCAGCACACATGTGTCGTATGTGCAGGACAAGTGTGCTTGAATAAAAACTGAGCTCATAAGGGTGTCACACAAGAAAACAGGAGATGAAATCAAGTCATTTGCCCTGACCACTGAATCAGAGTTTTATTTGCAAGGCATTCTGACAGTTTGATATAAAAATAAACTGCATAGCTCCATCAAGGACTCTTCATGTTTGTGGAGGAAGAGGCAAGCCTGTCCAAACTTCCCCCTAATGCTTCCTTTGTAAATTTGCATATGCAGATATTCCTGACATCTGGTTCCTCCTCCATGTCACACATTCTCACATGTTGTAGGCCACATATATAGGGTCCAGCTGGTCAGCATGCATGCGCTGCTTCTCCCCTCTGGAGTTGATAGGAATGACTCCATGGTCCACCACCACAACGACCCCCACTATGAGATAGTGCTCTTCCAGAACCACGTTGGTCACCAGAGCAACAAGGTCCAGGGCTTCCTGTTCTGACCCCTCAAGCTCCACGACCACCACCAAGAGATTCGTCCATGTGAACACAGCACTGAGGAGAGAGTGAGAGAAAGTGAGGAGATGAAAGGTGTATTGAATTATGAAAAGCAGAATACTGTATCTATACTGTAAAACATGGCTAGTTTTGTACAACATGGGTATACAACATGGCTTTGTATTTGTAAATCAAATATAAAGTGTAACAAAATGAAACATTTCATACAAGATATTAATACGGGGAAAAAAACTGTCTCCAGAGTCAGACTTGGTCAACAGCATTCATGGCATACAGTTAATTATCGCAGAAATTTTGTTGACTAGTCCTGTTTGTCTTTCTAATGTTAGCTGACTACATGATAACGAGTAGGCATCCCTTGATAAAGAAGTGGACTTAATTGTATTTAATGTGCACTTGTAGTGTGCTTTAAATCTTGAAAGATTATTTAAAAAACTACATGCAGATAATATAATATAAATGAAATAAGAGGTCACTTGAGTGTACTTAAAGAGAGCACACTTGCATGACTGTTTCACACTGAAGTACACATTTAAAAAAGTGCACTTTTTAATAATGTCAAATTAGAAGTTTTTTATTGATGTGTTGACTAACATGTTAAACACAAGCACACTATTAGTATATTTCTAAAATGTATAGTAGAAATACTGTTAATTAATATATTTTTAGTTACACTTTTAAGGGATATACTAAACACAAGTATACTTTTAGTGACTTTTTAGTGTATTTACAGAAAACATACTTATGTTACCCTTACTTAAAGTATATTTTATGTCTACTTTGTGTAAGAACATAACACAATGATTACACTTTTAGTGGGTTTTTAATGTACTTTATATTGCAGTAGGCCTACACATGGTTATATTTTAAATATTTATGTATTTATAATTTTAATATTTGGAAAAGTACAATATTTTGAAAAACATTTTTAACATTTACAATGTACAAACGTTTGTCAACTATTATTAAGCATTGCAATATTTAAAATATGTTGTTTAATATGTTGTTCAGTTTTACTAAAGGTTATGCTACTTTGGTTGATTAGGCTGTTGTTCATTACATGATACATTAATTGTAATAAGCTAGGTGTTTATAAATTTGTTCAAGCTTGACGCCTTTATTTTCTAATATATATTTCTGAAATTCCCACAAGGATTTCATCATATATGAAAAAATAAATAAATAAATAAATAAATAACTTGCGTTTACTTGTGTTTAAATTCAAACAACACACTGACTAAACCTGATTGGTTCCAGAGCCATTGAACGGCTCTGATTGGTTCGTATGATAATGAGCTCACCCCAGAGAGCTTCATATATAAAATATGATGTGCGTGCAAATGTCTCTTGAATGTGAATATAAGTCTAAATTTAAACAGTATTATATAGAGCGGTCGCCGATCGTGTCTCTTTAGGGCACTTGGAGGAAACCACGCAATTCATATGGCTTACTTTGGCGATTTCAACTTTTTGAAATGTGAACATCTTTGGTGAATCTTCCTTCATCAAAAAATTTATAAAATAAAATTTGTCATTATAACATGTACAACATTAACATTATTTTATTTGCAAAATGAAGTTGTGTATTCATTCATTTCTGATTTCCTGAACAATTTGTAATGAGGTTAATGATCTTTGAAAAACCATGATTATGAACATACAATTACTTTGTCTTGAGCTGATTAGACAACTGTGGTAGTGTTCGTTGATTGGTGTTTATTTGTTCAAGCTTGACAACCTTATCGCCTTTATTTTCTAATATGTACTTCTCATTACGGATAAGAACAAAGATTAAATTGTAAGAAGGGTTGCTTATATGAGTGCATATAGTACATCTGAAACTGGGAAGGTTTTTGACTATATTACCGACCAGGTACATACCATCTCCTAGTCCACCTCCAAAACCCCCTCCATCCCTCCCTATTCTGTTGCTTGAACTTTATCATCTTCAGTCTTTGCACACACACAGCTATTCACTCATGGACTTTGTTTTTCAGTCTTTTTTATGTCTCTTTTTTTCTTCAGAAAATTGCATTGTAATTTTTATTTATTCGTTGATGTAAAATTCTGTACTTTTTAGTAAGGCCGGTATAACTGAAATGTTCTACAAATGGAAAAGATAGCTCTGCCATAGCATTTCAGTCTTTTTTTATTCGTTTTTTTATAATGTATTAAAATGTACTTGAGTATGTTTGTAGTAATACAAATATACTACACTCTAAAAAATGCTGGGTTAAATACAACCCACTGGGACAAACCCAGCAATTGGGTTGTTTTGACCCAGCAGTTGGGTTACTACCCAGAAGGTTGGGTTAAACATTTAACCCAACCGCTGTGTCAATGATTAGGTCTGATATCCTACACTGCTGTCCTTTTTTAGTGTACTTTATGAATATTTGTAATGTACACAACAATATATAATACATTCAAGTTTTCTAGATATCAAAGTGTGTACGTGTGTGTATATACTGAAAAAAGCAGCTTTATAATATACTAGTAGTGTAATGCTAATGCATTTCCAATGAACTGAAATACAATTGAAATGTACTTGAAGTACATTAAAACAATGCTTCAAATATACTCTAACTGTAGTTCATGAAGTATTAAAAGGACATTTTAAATGTATTTTAAGAAATACACTTAAATTGCACTAAATATACTCAGTGGTTCCAATTTAACACAATTTCAATATATTAAATATATTACAAATAGATTAAAATCAAACTTAAACATATCTTGAAATACAATTAATATACTTAAAGTTGATTCAAAATAATAAATTGAATATGCACTTAGTATAGTATAATTTAAATATAGTAAGTATGTCTGAAAAAGCACAATTTAAATATATTTATTTTTCACCTGGGTGGTTTAGCTGGGACCACAAGCAGTTCTGTCTTTGCAAGGTTGAATTGAGAAATGCCTGTCAGGCAGGCTGTGATGCGAGCAGCTATACTGTCAGATCCTCTGAGAGGTAAGACATTTATTTTAATCAGTTACATGCAAACAGAAATGAACATTTATGTCCATTTTTACATGTAATGTCATACAGTGAACAGAAAATTGCAACAATATATAATCCATTAAAATTAATTAATTAAATAGGTCTAAATACATAAGTGTGCTCATTGTACCACAGCGTTGAACTAATTTCAAAGGAGTCTAATGTGCTGGAAAAGAGAGAGTCAATAGTTTCTATTGTAACATTGAGTTCTTCTAAGCTATCTGGGATGCTAAGGAGATTAAACTGATCAGAAAGAATATTTATAAAGCAATCTTTAGTGGTAGAAATTATACTTCTACCATAATTGTAACAGGGATGAAGTATACATGAGACTATATAATGATCTGTCCAAAACAAACACGCCCCTCTCTTCATTGCTCCACCTCCAAAGCTCTTCCTCCAATCCTAACCGATGTGCTCTGAGTCGGCCTCAAATCCCAATCACTGGCATTGTGAGGCACGCACACTAACAAGTACACTAAACAGTAAACACTGCATTCTCTAGCAGTCATCAGCGTGCACAACTTTCACTAGCTAACCTCCATTACACACAAAATTCAAGGGTGGATGTCTATTTATCGTAGCAGAAGTGCAACAAAATAATGCTTCACGAAAAATAACACAAAGATGATGAACGAATGACAAGGAAGCACAAAAAATGAACATACAGTACACAAAAGAGTGAATACGAACAAGAGTTCATTGTTAGTTGCCAACAGCACAGCAGCTTTAGACAAACAATGACACTCAAAACCAGTGTTACTCACATAGGTTAAAATTAATGTGGTTGTATCACACACACACTCATGCACACACACACACCCAACTGTTGGTGCACATTGCATCTGTCTAGAAAGAAATATTAATAACTAAAAACCTAAAAAAAAAAAATGTTTTACCTGGGCCGATTCTTAATTGTTGAATAGGACACGCCCAGAATGTCTCCAACTTGGCGAACAGTAAAGTTGAGGGACAGTAGAAAGTTGAGCTGGTCAACAGATATGTCCCACCTTGGTCGCGCTACACCACCGCTCCTCAGAAAGGGAGACTGATAACTGTGTGCATCCCCTAGAAAAGGGATAGAGAAATTAGGTCATGTCAACATTTATACTTTCTCTTTTGTTAATTATCGCAAATCAATCCACACTGCAACTGAGACATTTTTAATGTCAGTAGCTATAAGTTAGATGAGACTGGGGTTAGTCAGCACACTTGTTATTCTTTGCTGAATATCTTTGGTGGAACAAACATTAACATTCCCCAACTAGGTGCAAATTAAACCTTAAATTCTTAGTTAAAAACAATACTGTCAGCAAATATTTAATGACTTTGGTTAAGTAATGATGAAATGTATGTTGTCTATTTGTGCAAACCAAGCAAATCATATTAAGGTTGGTTGACAGTTAACACAGATTGTGTGATTGGTTGGGACCATGTTAAAAACACAGAAAGAAATTACATTGTTTATTTTAAACCAGGACAACAGAACTCAGCATCTTATATCATTATTAATTATGAATGTAATTAATATATTATATTAATAAGATTACGATTCATGTTATTGTTTAATGATTAATTTGTTAATTATTTAATCGGTATGATTTGAAATTAATATGAACAATTTTAAGTTTGTTTGTATCCATGTGCTTGGGTGAACAGATGACCAGTCTATCGCAGGAATGTAAAGATACCCATGACTATTAACCAAAACTAAAATATAGTAGAAGACCAACCTCAGTCTCCCCAACATTTTTACATTTCAAGTTAAATGCATTTAGATGTACTGTAATTAAGTAAAGTAAAATGTTATTCATATCACAAGAACTAATCAGATGATGGCTGGGTATGTCCAATGTTATGAATTTCTTTAAGGAACTCTTGCACAACAGCGATCATTTCTTCCGCAGTGTCCAATTCAGCGAGTCTTCCGCTCGCCCACTGCAGACCTCTAACCATTGTCTGTAATCTATTAAAAAAAACAGAAAGAGTAAAGTCGTGTCTGAAAGCTCTATACATTCAACAATATTATTGATCTGACTGTACTGACGCTGCTGTATGAAACTGAACTAAGCTGACATCACTATCTGAAAAACCAACCTACTTTTATAGATGAAATATGAACTAATTATTATAATTAATAATAACTGATTCAGCACTGAACTAGGGTTGCCAACCGTTCCGTATAATACGGAATCCTCTGCCAGGCTGGTCGCTCCCTCTTCACAGCGAGCGGGACTCACGCTAAACGGAGTTGGGTTCCCTTTCAAGGGAACTTCGAACTGCGTCCTCTAGGGGGCGCTATGAAGCATACACAGGCCCGTGTCTGAAGCATACATTTAAAAAACCCCAACAACACGTTGGCCAGCGACAGCCCATGACGTCACTACCGGACTTGCACAATTGGTGGCTGACTAAATACTTTTTTGCCCCACTGTATATGAAATATGAACTAATTATTATAATTAATAATAACTGATTCAGCACTGAACTAGGGTTGCCAACCGTTCCGTATAATACGGAATCCTCTGCCAGGCTGGTCGCTCCCTCTTCACAGCGAGCGGGACTCACGCTAAACGGAGTTGGGTTCCCTTTCAAGGGAACTTCGAACTGCGTCCTCTAGGGGGCGCTATGAAGCATACACAGGCCCGTGTCTGAAGCATACATTTAAAAAACCCCAACAACACGTTGGCCAGCGACAGCCCATGACGTCACTACCGGTGCGACTTTTAGTATAAATAGGCGCCGGGAGAACATGTTATTCTCTTCTTCATCTTCAATGACTGTTTTGTTTGAAGCGTGCATTTGAACGTGGTAAGATCGATCTCTATACTATTATTATGGCAAGCACTAACAGAACATTTAGAGGATGTGTGCATCCGTGTCGTCGCTATTTGACACCTGATGACACACACGATTTCTGCGTTTTTTTGTTTGGGCGAGGAGCACACACGCGATGTCCTTGAGGGGGCAATTTGCGTGCATTGTGCTCTCGTTTGGCTGAAAAAGCTCCACTCTCGTTGGAGCCTTTTTTTTCCCAAAGTTGGGGACCCGCCGCTGTTCAGGCATTGAGGAGAATGAGC
>NW_015505562.1:331305-337657 GCF_001515645.1 Sinocyclocheilus grahami | reverse complement strand
CCTGCGTATGATGAGCTGTTGGAAGTTATGGATCACGCCACGGCGAGGCTGGACTTGCCGTGGAAGCGGGCCAAGAAAGTGACGTCGCCTCGATGAGAGTTTTCTTTCTGGCCATAACCCTCCAGCTCAGGTGAGCCTTCCATTTCTTCCTGATGTGCATACTGAGATCGAGAAGGAATGGAAGAGGCCGTTTTCCTCACGCATCTATTGGTTCCAGCATATGAGTTATGCCAACATCGAGGCGATGCGTGAAAACGGCTATGAGAGGATGCCCCCTGTAGAAGAGACGCTGGCTAGCTATCTCTCTATAGGTGAGACGTCCTCCCTTAATACAACCCTCCTTGCCATCTAAGCCCCTTCAAGATACATCGCGCTTAAATGGCAGGGCATACGCAGCAGCAGGTCAGGCTGTGGCTTCGTTGCACACTATGGCGGTGCTCCAGGCGTATCAGGCTGATCTGCTGAAAGACCTGGATAAAGGCGAGGGCCTTTCTCCTGATAAGGTAGCTGAGCTGCGCCGCACCACGGATCTTGCACTCTGTGCTACTAAGCAGGCCGCCTCCACTATGGGCAGGTCTATGGCGGCAATGGTAGTAACGGACAGACATCTATGGGTGAACCTGGCAGATATCGGGAAGAAAGAGAGGGGCTTTCTTCTCGATGCTCCGGTTTCGCCTTCCGAACTTTTCGGTACCTCCGTTGAGACGGTGGTCGAGAAGTTCAGGGAGGCGAAGGCGCGCTCAGCGGCCTTCAAATCCTTCATTCCCCGAAGGTCCAGATCTGAGCTCGAACAACATAGGGGTCCTGGTCCGTCTCGGTCTGAGGATCAGAGACGGGCACAGAAGGCTAGTGTCGCGGCTCGCGCTCCTCCTCCGCCTGCGGGTAGGGGTAGGAGGATCGCAGGTCAAAGTGAGGTAGGCAAGACCTTAGGGATGTGATCCAGACAAGGCGTCAGCGCTTTCGTCCAGATCAGAGTGATACTTGAGTATCTACTCATTTCCTTCGGGGGTTTTACATCTGCCCTTTTCTTCCCCTTCCTAATTCCCCTATAACCACCAGCACTCCACCTGACTGAGGTTAGGTAAGAATGTCCTGCATTACAATCTCCTATGCTGGACCTATGATGTTTTGGTTGGTTCTATGACTTCATAGCAACCACCTTACTGATGGTCTGGACTAGAGGCTTCTCTGGAATCGCCTCTGGAATTAACTTCGTTCCCTTTCTCTGAGTTGGTTAGACCCCGGTACCTTGGGCTCCACTCAACCAGTGTGTCTCTAATTTGACACACTTGGAAGTATCGCTCCCCTCACCATTGAGGGTTACTATGAGCATGCTGCTTCCTATCGAGCGCCCGGGTTCACTCCGTGGGCTGCTCTCGTGGTAATATTTTTACCAAAGGGTTGCCTATGAGCGCGCTATTCTTTCTGAATTCTGAGTTCTCCTCTCACGTGAGAGTTGAGTTCTCTTTTTTTCCCCAGAGCACCTGGAACCAGCAGCATCAGGTGAGCATAGGCCCTTCACTCTGCCTCTCTGATGCGCTGAGTTTTTTGGCTAGCTTACAGTACGCTTACCCACTGATTTCTAACAATCATGCTGTGCGAGCCCCCATCTCTCGTTGAGAGCTGGGTCTATGCTCCCTCAGCCAGGTAACTTACTGCTAGCAGTTCCAGCATTGGAACATGCTGTAGGTCTGAGCCCCCCTCTCGATTGAGAACTGGGTGTGTTGCTTCCATAGAGATAAATAGTATAAGGTTATTGCACATATTTGCATTGCACAATGGGAGAATATTTAACTGTTCATTAGGTAGATTGACTATAGCCTATATATACAATGCACAGCATAAATGAGTACACCCCCTCTAAAACTTAAATTCAGCAATTACTCTTTACTTAGAAGACATGTTAGTGTTTTTGGAGATGTAATGTTCCAACAAGCCTGCTTGATCAATTACCAAAGAAGAATGCCAAAATTATTCATCAAAATAAGATTTTCTTATTAAAGTGATCATATATGTGAAAGTATCTATATGTGAAAATATAGCAGAAGTAGCACCAACATTCAAAATAAAAAAAGTTAAACAGGACAGATGTGAAAATTTGTCATGAACTTGCACACTCAGTGCCAAGAAGGGTCAGAGCAGTATACTTTATATACTGTTCTGGAGGACATACTAAGTACTAGAATATTATACATTTTCTGAATTAAATCTAGGGTGTACACATTTCTGCAATCCTTCATTTAAACAAAATTGGCTAATTTACTTATCTTACAGAAAATATTGGCATATATTTTGTTGTTTTTATTAAGTATATGTTTCAATTTGGCCATGTTTCCATGAATTATATTAATGATCATTAAGAAAATATATCTTTTATATTTATTCAGAGGGGGTGTACTCATTTATGCTGTGCACTGTATATATGAATATATTACACTGCCGTTCAAAAGTTTGGGATCAGTAAGATTTTTTATGTTTTTTAAAGAGGTTTCTTATGTTCATCAAGACAGCATTTATTTGATAAAAAAATACAGGAAAAAAATGAAATTTTGTGAAATAGCCTATTATTGCAATTTAACAAAACCGTTTTCTATATATTTTAATATACTTGAAAATATAATTTATTCCTGTGAAGCAAAGCTGAATATTCAGCATCATTATTCCAGATTTTAGTGTCACATGATCCTTCAGAAATCATTTTATTATATGCTGATTTATAATCAATGTTGGAAACAGTTGCTTTGCTTAATATTTTTTGGGACCTATGATATTTTTTCAGGATTCTTTGATAAATAAAAGGTTAAAAAGAACAGTATTTATTCAAAATAAAAATTGTGTTAAATATACACAACTATTAAAAAAAAGTTTGGGGTCAGTACATTTCTTTTCTTTTTTTCTTCTTCTTTTTTTTAAGAAACTTTTAGAATACTTTTATTCAGCAAGGATGTGTTAAATTGATAAAAAGTGATACTGTTAGAAAAGATTTCTATTTTGAATAAATTCTGTTTTTATTTTATTTATGGAACACAGGTTCCAAAAAAATATTAAGCAGCACAACAGTTTCAAAGTTTCAACACTAATAATAAATCAGCATTAGAATGATTTCTAAAGGATCATGGTGACACTGAGGACTGGAGTAATGATGCTGAAAATTCAGTGCTGCGTCACAGAAATAAATTATATTTTAAAGTATATAAAAAAAGAAAACCAATATTAGAAATTGCAATAATATTGAACAATATTACTGTTTCTTTCTGTATTTTTGATCAAATAAATACAGCATTGATGAGCATAAGAGACTCCATTTAAAAAAAACATTACAAATCTAAAATATATACCTGCGTGTGTGTGTGTGTGTGTACCTTAAATTAGTGTCAGGTGTTCTACCTATTGTGAGGATGGCTGCATATTTCTTCATGGTGGGCATATGTAACTTTATGTTACGCTAAAATTTGGATATTCTACTTGTGGGAAGAAAATGTTTGTTGAATGTGTTATCAGTAGATGTGGTTACCTCTGGGTGTAGGTAATGTTGTGTATGTGTGGTCAGATCTGTTTCAGTCTGTGTTGTCTCCCCCCTTTTCTTGTATGTCAGTGAAGACGGGCTCTCTGCATCCTTGGCTTGGATGAGGGCGTGTCCATGATCTAATGGGGGTCAGTCCAGCAAGGCAGGAAGTTCTTTAGCAGACAGTCAGAGCTAGTTTGGCATGGCTGTGTGAAGCTGGGGTGCAAACTTTGTCTCCTATGTTGCATTTCTCTTGTGATGCCTTCTGGTTGTGGCAGACTTTCTGACCTTCTGTGCTTGGGTGGTTGCTGTTGCACAGACAGGAATGTGGTTCTTGGAGTTGATTTGACAGTTTGTTATTGAGCGATGGGTGACTGAGGTGATGTTCTTTGGTACCTCAGAGTTTCATCAACAGTTGGCCGTGAGAGACTTGCTCGTTCTGGGTGGTTGTTGAACAGGTGCTTGTCATCTCTGATGTGGTGTACCAGGTGATCACCGGCCTTCCGTTCTGTCGCTGGTCACAGCGAGCATGACTCAACTTTGTGGTCATCCATGTTCAGCTTTTCTTGAAGGAACTCTTTCATTTGTCTCATGACTTGTTCCATGTCGTCTGAGGATAAGCTGTCTTGCTCTTCTGCATACTCAGCACTGTGCATGTCTGAGTGGTGCTGAGGTGGGTTTTGCTGTCGCTTACTCACACGAGTTGCTCTTGGATGAGTCAGGCGATTACCTTTGGATGTCTGGTTAGGTTTCCAGTTGTTCCTATCTTTTGGGTTTCTTGAGAAGCGTGGCTGTTCCCATGGATTTTTCCAGCGGCTGGGCTGAAAGCTGTCGTGGACATGGGGGTCACGTTCTCTGTGCTCTTGATGGAAGACTCTGGTGTCGTGATGCCACTGGGTGTCGTCCAGTGCAAGGCTTGAGTCTTTGGTTACAGAGTTCAAGAGTGTGGATGTTTTGTTACCTTTCTTTGAGGCCATCTTCTGCTTGTTGTAGGCCTTCTGTGTTAGGTCACGCAACTGTTGGATGGTCATGGAGCGTGGACAGGCCATGACGCCTAGATGATGGCTGACTCCAGGGTGCAGGTTTTTTAGGAAGAGGCTTTTGAAGTTCACATCCTCTTCGAGGTCAGGTTCGTTGTGTGCACCAAAGTAGGCTTGTCGGAGTCGGTTGTAGTAAGCTTGTGGAACCTCTTGTCGACCTTGCTTGATCTCCAAGGCAGCCATGTTCACATGTTCAGACTCAGGGTCTGTAAACTCTTTAATCAGGACCTCACGAAGTAGCTGGTAGCTTGACTTTGTGCTGTCGATCTGTCGATCTAGGAAGTTTCGTACCTCAGGACTTGATGTGGCTCTTAGGAGGTATAACCTGTCTCTGTCAGTCACACGAGGTCTCATTTCCAGATAAAACTCGATATCTTGCAGGTAGGCCTGGATGTCGTGGCCCTCTGCAGAGTTTGGGTTGAAACTGCTGATGTTTTTAGACAGCTTGTTGAGGTCTTTGATGGTCATCCCATGTGCAGCTCCAAGGTCTGCTTGGATGGGAGGTATTCTTTCGTTGGCAGGAAAGGCTTGTGTGGCGAAGGCAGGTGAGGTTTTGGGTTGTGGCCCTTCGCGCCTTTCGTCATATGCCGGTTCTTGGATATGGGACTCTGCTCTGCTCAGCAGTGGTGAGGCTGAGAGATGCTTCTCTTTTCTTGGCTCTTGTTTCAGCTCATAAGCATCTTTGAGTTCTTTTCTGACCATGTAGAGCTCATCGTTGGTATCGTCTAGTTGTTGGGTCAGATTGTCCATTTCAGTTCTATACCTTTCAAGGTGGTCTTTCAGGGTACTGATTTCAACATTCTTGTCTCTGATGTGATTCTTGGCTTTCTCTAGTAGCTGTTCGGCATACTGGAGTCTGTTTACCAGGTCTTTCTGGACAGCCTTTGAATGTTGCTGGTCGAGCTGCGCTGCTGCCAGGGCTGCTTGGAGCTTCATAACTTGTTCCGTTGTTTCCTACTCCCTCTCGTTGGGTGCTTTGATTTGATCTTGAACTTTCACTTCCAGCTTGTCTATGCGGCGTTGAGCACGTGTCAGCTCCTCTTGAAGGTGGATGATGTGCTTGTCGCTCAGTTTCAGCTGGGTTGTGAAGGCGTAGCTTAGGGAGCTGGTGATTTTGCCTAGCTCCTCGTGGTGGTTGTTCTGGCTTGACTCTTGTGTCAGGAATTTTCTCAAGATTAGGATTATTATAAAAAATAATAACAGTTCAAATGTCTTGGGGGTGAGGCTGTCTGTCATGCCTCTCAGCCAAGTGTTCACATCTTCCCCATGGGCAATGGGGTCTGCAGTCTGCGGCATTTTGGCACGCTGGGGAGAAGAGAGACTGACACAGATCTGTGTAGAGTAGAAGCCTACCTGTGTGCGGGGTTTCCTTCCTTGTCTGGTTGCCGAAAGGGGTTTCCCGAGGTTGCTGATTGGCTGGAGGTTCAGTCTTGGGAAGCCAGTGGTTGGGCGTTGGCTGGTGACGCGGAGCTGTGGTCTGCAGTTGAAGTTTTAGGCAAACTTAACTTGGAACACACAAAACTCTCAACGGAAAATAAAATAAACTGAAGTAACAGAAATAGAAGTAAAGTTTGATGAGACCAGGTGGCGTTTCTCCTCATGGTTTTGGAGGAGCTGGCGTGTAAGCCAGAGCACGCTCAAAACTAAAGAAGCATGATTTAAAAGAAAACAACAAGGCTAAAAAAGGCAAGAAGGAAGAGCGCGAGAGAGAGACAAAAAGCTAAAGTTTGATGGTGTTTCTAGTATTTAAACCAGGCTGTTTTACACACACCAAAAAGTGTTTTGACCAATTAGATGTCGTGTTTGC
>NW_015505562.1:329908-330757 GCF_001515645.1 Sinocyclocheilus grahami | reverse complement strand
AACACGAAACTCTCAACGGAAAATAAAATAAGTAACAGAAATAGAAGTAAAGTTTGATGAGACCAGGTGGCGTTTCTCCTCATGGTTTTGGAGGAGCTGGCGTGTAAGCCAGAGCACGCTCAAAACTAAAGAAGCATGATTTAAAAGAAAACAACAAGGCTAAAAAAGGCAAGAAGGAAGAGCGCGAGAGAGAGACAAAAAGCTAAAGTTTGATGGTGTTTCTAGTATTTAAACCAGGCTGTTTTACACACACCAAAAAGTGTTTTGACCAATTAGATGTCGTGTTTGCTCGGGGTGTTGTATATTCCTCCTCCCCCATTCATAAATCAACTGTTATCTCATCATTCACATGATCCGCGTTTTTCCCGCTCTGGCAGAGTATACATTTGGACATGATTTCTATAACAAGAATATGATACTTTTGACAGCGAAGTGATTAGAATAAATGTTTCAAGCATGAATTCTCAAACTCACACATACCAAACATGAATACGAACCATTAAGCTATTCAATAGTTATTAAAAATACATACACAATAAATGATTAAGACCTGATAAGTCACATGTGGGTTACATACATGATATGGAGTTATATATATAGCAATGGTTAGTTGCTCGAGTCCTTTTAGTGTCATTTAGGTGCATGGAAAGGCAGTTTCCGTGCCATTCTGTGAATGTATGAAGACCAGAGATTAAGAGGTCTGTAAGGAATCTCCGAAAGTCTGTTCTTCCTGATATCCTACACAGTGTTCAAACTATACCTTGGACTTTGGGGAGCCCACTTGTTTTTTGCCTGCGCGTGAATGAAGGCTTACAATGACTTACAAAGATACATAACAGCTACAAGTGT
>NW_015505562.1:321813-329392 GCF_001515645.1 Sinocyclocheilus grahami | reverse complement strand
TGCATCTCTGGAGCTCAGCCACAGTGATCTTTGGGTTCTTCTTTACCTCTCTCACCAAGGCTCTTCTCCCCCGATAGCTCAGTTTGGTATATATAGAGGTACGGAATATATATATATATATATTATACACACACACACATATATACATTATTATTATTACATATATACATTATATATATATGAAGAGTTCAGATGCAAAGCCTCTAAGTGCCATCTGAAAATTTCTTCTAAAATGAGCATTTTTATCAGGCTCTTATGTTTGTTTATTTATTTCACTTTAATGGGATAGAAAACGACCTATACATTGCCAATAAAGTGAAATGTCTGAAACTAAACATAGGAGCCTGATAAAAATGCTCATTTTAGAAGAAATTTTCAGATGGCACTTAGAGGCTTTTGCATCTGAACTCTTCATATATAATAGGCCTGTGTGTGTATCCCTAATTATGTCCCTTATTTTTCTATGAAAAACCACGATTGTCCCTTATTTTCCTTTTCTGAAGTTGGCAACCCTACACTGAACTGACAGCTGAACAATGATGTATATATATATTTTTTTTGTTGTTGTTGTTGCTGATATCACTGTAAAGCTGCTTTGAAACAACCTGTATTGCGCTATATAAATGAGGGTGACTTGACTTAAATCCGTGGGCGGGCGGTGCCCTATGCCGCCCATCAGCGTGTACCTTATGACTTGCCTTGAAATTATGGACTGAAAAGTATCCTCTTCCACATTGTCCTTTAGACACAAGTGAGTGCATTCCTGAAAAATTTGCATGCAATTGTTCACAAAATTTCTCAACGCCATGGTTCGTCTGCTGCCTGTATTTTAAAATACTATACTCCTCCTTCATTCATAACACGACCTCATTATCATGTGACCGTAGATAGCGCTGACATGCCATAACCACAAACTATGGAACGTATGATGGCACGTCACATTTTTATGCATTATTCATTAATGACATGTCCTTTTCCTCTTTTCTGATAATTTGGAATGAGGATAAAAAGAAAAAAAAGAAATGCAAATAAGTTCAAACAACCATTCAATATCTATTATTTCCTGAATATTACTGATGAACAGATCAAAAAGTAGGCTACTTTTCACATGTGTTTTACTACTATATAGTATAGTAATGTAGTAATAATTTAGTACTTTCTCCTGTTTTATTGTTGGTTTCCTCTTTTCTGATCATTTGTAATGAGGATAAAAAGGCCAAAAAAAACAAATAGGTTCAAATATCAATTCAATATCTATTATTTCCTGAATATTATGACATTCAGGAGGGCCACCCCTGATGATGTCATACTATGCAAATTAGATGAGAATATCTACACCCCACATAAACTTTCGGTCATGCCCAACATTTTTCTAATTTACATTATATCTCTATCTTTAAGCCCTTTCAAGCTACAAGCTTTTGAATTCTTGAAGTCAAAATCCAGCATGTTTCCAAAAAAACCCTGGCGCCTAAAGATTTTGTTAAATGTGAGTCAAAATCATCACAATTAAAAGAAGCAAAGACTTAAACTACTTCAGTCTGGCCTAACGTACAATGTTTTTATTAAACTGTGATCACGCTAAATACAGTTTCCGTCGTATTAAAAACATGTCATAGTTTAAATGGCTTTACTAAACTTTTGGCTGATGCAAGGCATATGCAAACCCCTACAGCAGGCTCCTTCTGAACATTTACATTTATGCTGAGTTTATTTACTGAACCTATTGTTCTTAATACATGGACATTGTAATAATAATAAACCTAATCCCTTTCATACAAGTTTAAATGTTTGACTTGCAGTTCAGCAAAATGCATAGCCTAAATGTATGTATTAGTTCTTTTGTTTTGTTCCTTGGGTCTAACCTGATAAGCTATTTTACACTACATACAGTATGTTTAAATATAGTCCACAAGTGATTTTATTTTGTCTTCTAGGAAACATATAAATATCATTTTTTTTAAATCCTTTAAAAAAGAAAAGAAAAGAATAAATATAGATGCAAGCAGTAATTGTTGTCATTCAGGCACTTTAAGAGCAGTAAGTGTATGCGTGAATTGTGTATTTTACATTACTTGGCCTCTAAGCACCTTAATCAGGAAAAAAATGACCACTTTCAGCAATTTCGCGTCATCATTCACTATAGAAATATAACATCACTTAAGAGCTGACGTCCAGCTCGCTCTCTCTGGAAAAAAATGGGTGACACCTGAAGGTCAAGCTACATGCTAAGCATAACTAAGTCAAGCTCCACCCATTAGGTCGACAGAAGTGGAGCATTTTGACATTTATTAACCTAGAATGACACTGGTTGCAAAGGTTGCACAAAAAAAAATTTCTTGAGGAAAAGTTGTTCAGATTAAGTAGAATAAAGAAAAAGAGACAGAACATGTCACATAAGATTTGCACCTTTATGAGCATAACTTTTGGGCAGAGTTTGCACCTCTTTTTTTGTTCAGGCCTTTAGCTTTACTTTCCTGAAATCACATACTGAGTAGGTTTTACATTTAAGAACTTAATGACTGCTAAAAAGCATGCGTGTGTATAGTATGAATAAAGTATTATCAAGCATGCATGTGTGCAGTATGAAGGCAGTCTGTATGCACTACATCCACTACCATGTCATCGTTGTCATGTGAGCTATAGAGCAAGTTGCATAATTTCCCTGCAGGGCTCACACAATTTCAAAATCCCTGGTAGCCCTTCGGGCAGGCATTCTTCATGTTTTGGTAGCCCAAAATTAATTTAACTAGCTCGAATAAAAAAAGACATCGGCTGAACTTCACTGTGGAAAAATCAGTAATGTATTTTGTATTTTCTGGGATTTTTATTTCCGTGCCCCTGGGAGTACGGTCCCACATATGGGATCTAGCAGTTTTCAAGGATTTTTCAATCTGGACAATTTAAAAGATAAAAGACAGGATCTGGTGACCGAGCGTTCGTGCCGGGTTCGCCTAAACACTTAGGAATAAGAAAACAATAAAAACGAGAGTGTCTGAACTCTTTTTTATTATCCGTCACATCAGAGAGAGAACTCAAAAACCTGCGACACTCTAGAGCAGAAAGTGCGCATGCCCATTGCTTATCTACGGCAAGCCCCGAGGGGATAAATGCATTACACACACACACCAGAATAACAGTCAGAAACAATAAACATCTGTGTGCAATAAGACACTAAACAAAGTACAGAGCACATTCTTAACATGATGGCAACAAGCCAATGATTAGAAAACAACATTCCCCCTATATATATTTATATTTTCGTTCGAACTCATTTCTCTTTCCACATTTTATTTTATTTATTTTTTTATTTACGTGGTAACTTTTCCTCAATTTTCAAACATTTGTTCTTTCTTTTTGTATAGAAACAAGAGTCTCAGCATTAGAACAAATTCTTACTAACCCTCTCCCATACACAGAGGCAGAGTTATTTCAATACAGAACAAAATCCTTTAAATGGCCAGGAGGTCTACGAACTCTCCCAGTCTTACTGACACTTAGCTCAGACTCCTTAACTGAACACTGCGAGTCAGACAAAGTACTCTGATCTTTCTGGGGAGAAACAAACTTCCCTCCCCCAGAAACTTCAGACCCCAGGGGAATTGACTCAGGCTGCGAGTCCGGAACATCGGACAGCGTCTGGATTTGTGACAGGGAAGAAACAGGTAATGTGTATGGCCGCACCCTATTATAATGCACTACCTGTGCCCTCTCACCAGCGTCAAAAGGATTTACAATCCGATAAGTCAGTCCCAGTTCACCACATGAGTCCATGACTTGCACAATTTTATAAGGTCCCTTCCAATGGGGTGCCAGCTTCATGCGGCTCTCCCCCGAGTTGTGGAGCCACACCATGGCACCTACATCATAAGGCCGGTGACGCAAGCCAACATCATGGTACAGGTTTATCAGCAATGAGGAAACAAACTCAGCATGTGATACTGACATCTGAGAGTCAAGAGCATGAGTGGGTAACAGTACATCAGTGGGAACATCTGCTTCCCGACCATGGGTCAAGAAGTAAGGCATGAAACGAGTGTTGGAGTGAGTCGTTGTATTATAAGCAAATACCACATGCTTCACATAATCGTCCCATTCCCCACCATAAGTCAACAGTGTCTTAGCCAGTTGATCAATCAGAGTCTGATTAAAGCGCTCAACCATGCCATCCGACTGAGGATGGTATGGTGTGGTGCAAGTCTTTTTAATGTTCAGAAAACGGCAGAGAGTCTGAACCACCTCTGCCTCAAACTGACTACCCTGGTCCGAATGCAAAGTCTCTGGAACACCATGAAGTAGAACATAGTCCTCAAACAGACAATGTGCAACTGTCTGTGCTGACTGATTAGGCAAGGGATACAAATTGACAAATTTAGTGAAGTAGTCCTCGACAACCAGCACATACCGGTTTCCTTTTGAAGTCGCAAGAGCTCTAAGATGTCCATAGCCACTCTTTCAAATGGCCAAACTGACTGGGATCCACCCATCGGCGCACGGTGGGCTGGAACAGGACTGCGCCGTGTCTGACACGCCTTGCACTGCTCACACCATTCCTTGATGTCCCTGTACATGGAAGGCCAGTAACAAAATTGTCTTGCCCGTTCCCACACACGCTCTGAAGAGAAATGGGCAGAATCTGGGGCACCATGCAATTGCAAAAGAATGTCAGAAATACTGACAACTATTTGGACTATAGGTTTACTTGTAATTGACTTCAGAGGAATGCGCAATGGCAATGCCTGTTTGATTACAACTCACCACATTTCCTTGCAGCTCCCCTTTAACACTGTCCTCTGACACGATTGTGTCAGGTGTCTCAGGGCGGCGAGAAAGCGCGTCCGCGTTCTTGTGATGTTGTCCATCCTTATGTACAATGACCCAATTCAACGGATCAAGTTCCAGGAGCTTCACTAGCTTACATTTGCAAGCATTCTGTTTGGAGGAGCTGAAGATGTCATGGAATTCCAACAGCAAGGCTGACAGTGCAGCTTTCTCTGAATCAGAAATAGGTGACTCGTCCAGCGATATAGAAGGCGCAGCTGCGGAAAAGGTCACTGCAGCTACATCAACTGGGGCATGAAAAAGCTGAACATCAGAATCGTCAACTGAGTATAACTGTCATGTCCAGTAGGATTCAAAATCTGAGCCTTTGTCAGTCCGTTGTGAACCCCAGTCAGTGTGTGAGCTACTATTAGACTGGAAGAATCTGCCACATTGGGTTCTAGGTATCCAACAAAGTAACTTGCTACATGAGCTGCGTTAGGTAGACATACTTTAACTGGCACCACAGACTCGCTGAGAGGTGACACATTTATAGTGGTTGCAAGCGACACATTGCAGCATGTCGGAACAAAGTCTTTGCTGGTAAGTAGAGGAACCGTAATGTCCCACAGTTGGAGCTTAGCATGGCTGAGGTCTAGTAAGGCATGATTTTTCAACAGAAAGTCCCAGCCAGAGCAACACAGTCTGTGTGTTCTCTCTTAGCACATGAAATACATGCTGCCATGACCCAGTTCCCAGCTGGAATGTTAGTGTTACACTGGGCACCATCAGTGTATCTAGCATTTGTCCATTCACTGCATGGGCTGACACATAGTCTTTTCTCAGTGGGCGATTGCGAAGTGTAGGAATTTCCATATACGAAAATCTGCACTCAAAAGTGACACACTGGAACCAGAGTCGACCAGAACCAGAGTCGACTAACATTTGAACCTCCACGCCTTCAATCACTCCTTTCACATATTATACTAACAGATCCTGGCCAGCGTCCGAACTTAATTCATTGTCTTTTGATACAGAATTACAGTCGTCGACATTATCATAGCTGGTGTTTGGGCCGCAACATCAGCTACAGTCAGTTTTCCGGCTGGTAGCGGTGCTCCTCTTTGCTAGGTGACATGAAACGCACTCCCCGCTTTCTCTAATCATCCTCATAACTGTTCCATCTGCAAGAACCGGGGCTGGGGCTGCATCTCGCAGGAGACAAAGGAGAGTGTAAGTCTTTATAACTATGCACATCCATACCTGATGTACGCTCATCACAGTGCTGTAATTTCCTCTCAGGCGAGCGGCCTCTCCGAGCGCCATCAAAGACACGTGACTGGCATCCTCGACCCCCGCAGACACACTGGCACCTTCCATTAAACTGAGAGCGGCCTCCATCCCACATGTCCATTGCTCTAGAACTCACTCTGGCCTTCAGTTTTTGATTTTCATCGCCCAAGTGCCTCAATTCCATTCTTTACTCAGATTCTATCCCTCATTTCCTCAGTCAATCGATCCACAGCTCTGTGCAGTCCTCCATTATCAGTCACAGAATATACAGCAGCCACAGCTCCTCCATCATTAATACTTCCTGCAACATTAACAGTCATGTAATCAGTCTTTATTGCATCTCTAGCATTCTCACACTGACCTGCAATTATCACAGCCTCCTCCAAATCCGTTGCTTCTTGTTCATGGCATTTAGCTCTGAGCACAGGATCCAAGCCAGCAAGGAAACGACTAAATTTTTCTTCCCTCTGGGTTATGTCGCCGTATTCAGGAAAAGCCTCGTCAACTAATCTGCTGATCTCCGCTGCATACATCTCCAAACTTTCCCACGGTGCATGAGGGCGGGCTGATAGGCTGGCTCTGAAGTGATCCATGAGCTGCCGCTGTCCAAAAGCCTCCTTGAGTCATTCTTTGGCCGCTGTAAGAATGCTGCTGTCCCACAAAAGAAATGCTGCATTGCTCAGCCGTGTCAGTAGAATCCGCGCCTGTTCATAATTATAGGACGCAGCGCCATCTCCCTCTGTGAGTGCTCTGACCGCGACCTCGAACTGTCCCACCATAGAAAGCTGTGCTTCTCGTCACCGGAGAATGGCGGCGGTAACTCAATTCTCATGTCTTTTAATCTTTTAATCTTGTTAAAAGATTCCCATTAAAAGATTCCCGGTCCCGTCTCGAATATAAATCATCCTCATCTTTACACCTCATGATGGCCAGCACGAACCATTGCCTATCTACGGCAATGTTGATAACTTCTGGAGGAGTGAGCCTTGACCCCCGAAGGAGAGGGGAGATCAGAGGACTCAAGGCTATGGAATAGCATCCTGATCCACCACTTAGCATAAGCTTCTCTGGCCGGAGGCCTTGTCCTCAGTGCACCGCGGAGGAAACGTGTAAGAAGAGGGTGTCTTCCCACTGAATGGTCACCGAGAGGGGCGTGGTAGGCCACAATGGCCGCCACGAAGACCTCTAGGGTGGAGTGGGTCAACCCTGCAGGAACTCCAGAACTGTACCAAACGGGCAGTTAGCTGGGTCGATCTGCTGGTCTCCGCACCAAGAAGTACAGTTTCCTCATAGAGGGAGCTCTGGATGGAGGATGGTCTCAACAACCTCGGTTGAGAGACCGGAAGCTATGAGTTGTGCCTCCTCAGAGGCCACACCCACAGCTTCCACAGCTCCGGGCAGGGGAGCGCCCTCCGCCTGTGAGAGGAGATCTCTCCTGACGGGAATCTCCCATGGAGCGCCGTTGAGGAGAGAAATCAGGTCCGAGAACCATACTCGGCCCGGCCAGAACGGGGCTACTGGCAGT
>NW_015505562.1:319476-321028 GCF_001515645.1 Sinocyclocheilus grahami | reverse complement strand
ATCCACGTCTGGATCAATGCCAGCAGCATACGCCTCCTCAATGTCTGAATACACAGACTCTGGGTCTGAAGAGTCATGCTCAGCCTCTTCCCAGGTGTCATCAAAGATCAAATCAATCGCTTCCTCTCTTGTAAAAGCTTTCTTCGCCATGTTTTCGTCCGTTTTTAATTATATTTTGCACTCTCAAACTCTAACCTGCTGCGCTCTGTATCTCCCGCTTCAAATCCGCCCTTCCCCCTCTCCATGAAAGCTGCTGTGATTTGCTGATGGAAAGCATGCAATTACCGTATTAAGCCGTATATTGTCATAAAGCGCAAGATGTCTACTATCGGGAGCAATTCGATATAGTGTAATAGTGTAAACGGTTAGTGAGTTATGATAACATGAATACAGCATGGTTAATTGTGTCGCCGCCGACACGTTAAGGGTTAAGTCAAGATGGGGTTGTCCAATGAGAAAGATGGAAATTCCAAGCGGGAGGTGGCAATTGCTGGAGGGTTTTACGACCCTTTGTCTCTAAGCATGGTAATTTGCAAATGGACTTGAATCGAAATTACTAAAGATTCTCAGGACCCTAATAAATATTGCATATGTACCAACATATAATATACACGCTTGTTTCGATCATATGAAGGCGAATTCATAGATACTAAACAAGGTAGGATTACATATAGTGAAAGGATGACAGTAATGGGTTCCCTCATAAGCATGCCTAAAATAGTCTAAAAATATCAAAGACAACATACACCATGACCTGAAGGATACACTGTTCATTCAAAGAAAGGTTTTCCTATGAATTAATTAGTAGAAAAGTCCATTTCTACTGTGCATTTGTGCCTCTTGCTTCTGGAAAATGCAGCTGAGAGTCTCTGCTCACATTCCACAAGGTCGTAAATGTATCGGGTGTAAGGGTTACCACGGAACCAGGGGCCTGTTCGGCTTCCTGGGGTGTTACAGAGTATTTGTGAAATCTAGCTAACAAAATATATATTGTGTGTTTGAGTGGTCCAGACGCTACAGCATCCAGCCCCAGTGGAGCTGGCTGAGTCCGAGAGAGAACCAGAGGGGACCGTGCGATTATCATCTGAGTCGCAAACAAGTCCACCTGAGCCTGGCCAAAGACTCTCAAAGTCTGTTTTAGTCTGCATCTAATCCCCGGGCCTCGGCCCCTGCCTCGACAGGATGTCTGCCCCCACATATATAAAAGACCACTGCTGTGTTGTCGGTGCGCACCAACACATAGCGATCTCTTAGGCCTGTGAGGAAGTGTTTCAAAGCTAGAAACACGGCCAGCATCTCCAGTCAACTTATGCACCACATGAGATGGCGGCCACGGGCCGAGTGGCCACTCATGACTGCTCCCAACCGGTGAGAGATGCATCCGTCGCTAGCATATGCGGCGACCAGGAGCTCCCAGCACCAGGCCCTGAGATAAGAACCAAGGTTTCCTTTACATGTCTAAGGCACGTAGGCACCGCCACGTGACCTTGAACATGCAAAGCGTTTTTTCCACTCGGGGAGAACCCCTTGGTCTTAAGCCACCACTGTAGGG
>NW_015505562.1:307609-319268 GCF_001515645.1 Sinocyclocheilus grahami | reverse complement strand
GGGAGGTGGCAATTGCTGGAGGGTTTTACGACCCTTTGTCTCTAAGCATGGTAATTTGCAAATGGACTTGAATCGAAATTACTAAAGATTCTCAGGACCCTAATATATATTGCATATGTACCAACATATAATATACACGCTTGTTTCGATCATATGAAGGCGAATTCATAGATACTAAACAAGGTAGGATTACATATAGTGAAAGGATGACAGGAATGGGTTCCCTCATAAGCATGCCTAAAATAGTCTAAAAATATCAAAGACAACATACACCATGACCTGAAGGATACACTGTTCATTCAAAGAAAGGTTTTCCTATGAATTAATTAGTAGAAAAGTCCATTTCTACTGTGCATTTGTGCCTCTTGCTTCTGGAAAATGCAGCTGAGAGTCTCTGCTCACATTCCACAAGGTCGTAAATGTATCGGGTGTCAGGGTTACCACGGAACCAGGGGCCTGTTCGGCTTCCTGGGGTGTTACAGAGTATTTGTGAAATCTAGCTAACAAAATATATATTGTGTGTTTGAGTGGTCCAGACGCTACAGCATCCAGCCCCAGTGGAGCTGGCTGAGTCCGAGAGAGAACCAGAGGGGACCGTGCGATTATCATCTGAGTCGCAAACAAGTCCACCTGAGCCTGGCCAAAGACTCTCAAAGTCTGTTTTAGTCTGCATCTAATCCCCGGGCCTCGGCCCCTGCCTCGACAGGATGTCTGCCCCCACATATATAAAAGACCACTGCTGTGTTGTCGGTGCGCACCAACACATAGCGATCTCTTAGGCCTGTGAGGAAGTGTTTCAAAGCTAGAAACACGGCCAGCATCTCCAGTCAACTTATGCACCACATGAGATGGCGGCCACGGGCCGAGTGGCCACTCATGACTGCTCCCAACCGGTGAGAGATGCATCCGTCGCTAGCATATGCGGCGACCAGGAGCTCCCAGCACCAGGCCCTGAGATAAGAACCAAGGTTTCCTTTACATGTCTAAGGCACGTAGGCACCGCCACGTGACCTTGAACATGCAAAGCGTTTTTTCCACTCGGGGAGAACCCCTTGGTCTTAAGCCACCACTGTAGGGATCTCATGTACAGCAGGCCAAAAGTAACCACATTGGATGTAGCTGCCATCAGACCCAGCAGTCTGGAACTGCTTGACAGTGATTGACCGGCCTTCTCTCACTCTCGCGACTGCGGTGAGGATTGAATCGATCCGAGCAGGAGTCATACGTGCCTGCATCGTGGTCGAATCCCATACCACGCCCAGGTAAGTGGTTCTCTGTACTGGAGAAAGCACACTTTTCTTCCTTAAGTCTTAACCCCAGCTCTTTCATGTGAGTGAGAATGACATCTCGATGTAGAACTGCCATCTGCTCTGATTGAGCTAGTATCAACCAATCATCGTGAAAGTGTGGGGTGAGAGTGCAAGACCAAAGGAAGAACTCCGTGTTGGTAAGCTTTTGCCCCCAAAAGCAAACCTCAAGAACTTCCTGTGATGAGGAAGGATGGAGACATGTGCATCTTTTAGATCGATGCCTTTAAGGTCGGAGAAGATCCCCGCCTCTCAAGATGGGGTTGTCCAATGAGAAAGATGGAAATTCCAAGTGGGAGGTGGCAATTGCTGGAGGGTTTTACGGCCCTTTGTCTCTAAGCATGGTAATTTGCAAATGGACTTGAATCGAAATTACTAAAGATTCTCAGGACCCTAATATATATTGCATATGTACCAACATATAATATACACGCTTGTTTCGATCATATGAAGGCGAATTCATAGATACTAAACAAGGTAGGATTACATATAGTGAAAGGATGACAGTAATGGGTTCCCTCATAAGCATGCCTAAAATAGTCTAAAAATATCAAAGACAACATACACCATGACCTGAAGGATACACTGTTCATTCAAAGAAAGGTTTTCCTATGAATTAATTAGTAGAAAAGTCCATTTCTACTGTGCATTTGTGCCTCTTGCTTCTGGAAAATGCAGCTGAGAGTCTCTGCTCACATTCCACAAGGTCGTAAATGTATCGGGTGTCAGGGTTACCACGGAACCAGGGGCCTGTTCGGCTTCCTGGGGTGTTACAGAGTATTTGTGAAATCTAGCTAACAAAATATATATTGTGTGTTTGAGTGGTCCAGACGCTACAGCATCCAGCCCCAGTGGAGCTGGCTGAGTCCGAGAGAGAACCAGAGGGGACCGTGCGATTATCATCTGAGTCGCAAACAAGTCCACCTGAGCCTGGCCAAAGACTCTCAAAGTCTGTTTTAGTCTGCATCTAATCCCCGGGCCTCGGCCCCTGCCTCGACAGGATGTCTGCCCCCACATATATAAAAGACCACTGCTGTGTTGTCGGTGCGCACCAACACATAGCGATCTCTTAGGCCTGTGAGGAAGTGTTTCAAAGCTAGAAACACGGCCAGCATCTCCAGTCAACTTATGCACCACATGAGATGGCGGCCACGGGCCGAGTGGCCACTCATGACTGCTCCCAACCGGTGAGAGATGCATCCGTCGCTAGCATATGCGGCGACCAGGAGCTCCCAGCACCAGGCCCTGAGATAAGAACCAAGGTTTCCTTTACATGTCTAAGGCACGTAGGCACCGCCACGTGACCTTGAACATGCAAAGCGTTTTTTCCACTCGGGGAGAACCCCTTGGTCTTAAGCCACCACTGTAGGGATCTCATGTACAGCAGGCCAAAAGTAACCACATTGGATGTAGCTGCCATCAGACCCAGCAGTCTGGAACTGCTTGACAGTGATTGACCGGCCTTCTCTCACTCTCGCGACTGCGGTGAGGATTGAATCGATCCGAGCAGGAGTCATACGTGCCTGCATCGTGGTCGAATCCCATACCACGCCCAGGTAAGTGGTTCTCTGTACTGGAGAAAGCACACTTTTCTTCCTTAAGTCTTAACCCCAGCTCTTTCATGTGAGTGAGAATGACATCTCGATGTAGAACTGCCATCTGCTCTGATTGAGCTAGTATCAACCAATCATCGTGAAAGTGTGGGGTGAGAGTGCAAGACCAAAGGAAGAACTCCGTGTTGGTAAGCTTTTGCCCCCAAAAGCAAACCTCAAGAACTTCCTGTGATGAGGAAGGATGGAGACATGTGCATCTTTTAGATCGATCGTGCCAAACCAGTGCTCAGACTTGATCTGAGACATGACTTGTTTGAATGCGAGCGTGCTGAACTTCAGTCGTCTGACTGAGCGGTTCAAATGACGCAGATCTAAAATAGAACGCCCTTCCTTCCTAGGAACGGTGAAGTACAGACTGTAGAACCCGGACTCTGCTAAGTGAGGAGGGACCACCTCGATGGCCTCCTTCCTCAAAAGAGTAACTACTTCTGTTCCATGACCAGAGCCTGCTCGGGACCCACCATAGTGGGGATGACCCCGTTTAAACTGAGGCGGAGGAGAACTGGATTCTATAGCCTCACTCTACAGTGTGCAGAACCCACTAAGACACATTAGTCTACTAAGGGAATCAGTCTCTCGAGACTGACCTCTAGTGTAATCAGAGTGGCTAGCTCGGTGCCCTGAAGCGGCGAAGCAGCAGGGGACGGCCGTACTAGCTGCTCTAGAGACCTCCGTGGATACAGATGGAGACCAATTAGATCCACCCCTGCCCTCCCTCTCCCTCTCCCTTCTTTGCTGCTCAGGTTAAATATTTAACTGACATTGATTAAAAATACAAAGTTCTCTGAAGATGCATCATGTTTTCAAGTATTCATATTTTTTGTTTGCAACAGGTATTTAAGTGTCTGATTTAGTTAAATGTGTAGTTAGCCTACTCTAAGTGAAAACTGGTTTACCTGAGTCATTCTGAGTGACTGAACTTGAGAGTGAAAGGGAAGAATAAGGGTGCTTTCACACCTGTAGATCGATTGCTTTGTTCAGAAACAGGGATTAAAATGATTACAATGTTGCTTTTTATTCTTGGTGCGGTTCGCTTTCACATGGCAAAGTTTCTAAATGGACCAAATTTGTTAATGCAAGTCACGCGCGAGTAAACTGTTCTCTCATTGGTCAAAGTTCCATGGTTTATTTTCCGGGATTCCACTTAGCTGTCACGGCTGTCATCCGTCAGGATGGAACAAAAACAGCTTTTTTTTGTAGCTGTCCTTATATTAATTTATTACTTTGAGCAGGAGTCCAGGATTCATCGGGAAAACATTTTTTAAAATGCACATACTAGGAAGAAGAGCAATAAGATGTCATTATAAAATAAAGTGCGCTTTTTTATTTTGAATGGCGAAGACGTGCTCACTCACAGACATTCACAGGTTCATTTTGAAGTATTAGCAAAACAACAAAGCTAATGCTTTTCACGGAACTTACGTAATTACCCATCATAAATTGTGATATAGCCTGGTTCGTTGGTCCGTTGGATCGGATTGCTTTCTCACTACAACCGAACCGCTCCAGAGTTCGTTTTCAATCGAGCCGAGACCACCGCGTTCAGGCGATCTCGGACCGATTGTTTTGGCGCGGATCCGAGCGTGATTGCTGTGTTCACATATGCCCAAACGAACCGAGCTAAGGGGGGATACATGCCAGGTTCCGAAACAACGAGCCATGTGTGAAAGCACCCTAAGTTTCATTTTCGCTAATCAGGCTCTTTCTAGAGAAGAGAAACCTTGAGGATTTGTGTGCACTGACTGGGCTTATCTGTCTCATTCTAATAGCTTTGCTTTCATTCTGCGGATATGATGGGAAGCATCATCATGACCACATAAAAAACAATTAAGGTAGGAAATAATCTCATGTAGAAGTACACTGAAACAAAAAAAGATGTAGAAACTTTTTCACTCAGTAATCCTTGTTTTACTTACAATTGTAGCTATTATTATTATTTTATTTTATTTATTTTTTGCTTTTTATGTAGCATAACAAAAATATAACAAATTATGCATGTATTCCCATACATTTTTGTAATTTCATAGTTCATAGTTTAAATGGCTTTACTAAACTTTTAGCTGATGCAAGGCATATGCAAACCACTACAGCAGGCTCCTTCTGAACATTTACATTTATGCTGAGTTTATTTACTGAACCTATTGTTCTTAATACATGGTCATTGTAATAATAATAAACCTAATCCCTTTCATACAAGTTTAAATGTTTGACTTGCAGTTCAGCAAAATATATAGCCTAAATCTATGTATTTGTTTGTTTGTTTGATTATTTGTTTGTTTGTTTTGTTACTTGGGTCTAACCTGATAAGCTATTTTACACAACATACAGTATGTTTAAATATACTCCACACGTGATTTTATTTTGTCTTCTAGGAAACATAAATATTATTTAAAAAAATCATTCAAAGAAAATAATAAATATAGATGCAAGCAGTAATTGTTGTGGTTCAGGCACTTTAAGAGCACTAAGTGTATGCGTGAATTGTGTATTTTACATTACTTGGCCTGTAAGCACCTTAATCAGGAAAATAAATGACCACTTTCAGCAATTTCGTGTCATCATTCACTATAGAAATTAATATAACATCACTTAAGAGCTGACGTCCAGCTCCCTCTCTCTGGAAAAAATGGGTGACACTTGAAGGTCAAGCTACATGCTAAGTATAACTAAGTCAAGCTCCACCCATTAGGTCGACAGAAGCGGAGCATTTTTTGACATTTATTAACCTAGAATGACACTGGTTGCAAAGGTTGCAAAAAAAAAATTGTTCTTGAGGCAAAGTTCAGGCAAAAGGCAAAGTGAGGCAAACTTCTTTATTTAGTAGAATTTTAAAAAAGACAGAACGTGTCACATAAGATTGCACCTTTATAAACATAACTTTTGGGCAGAGTTTGCACCTCTTTCTTTGTTCAGGCCTTTAGCTTTACTTTCCTGAAATCACATACTGAGTAGGTTTTACATTTAAGAACTTAATGAATGTTAAAAAGCATGCGTGTGTATAGTATGAATAAAGTATTATCAAGCATGCATGTGTGCAGTATGAAGGCAGTCTGAATGCACTACATCCACTACCATGTTTTCGTTGTCGTGTGAGCTATAGAGTAAGTTGCATCATTTCCCTGCAGGGCTCACACAATTTCAAAATCCCTGGTAGCCCTTCGGGCAGGCATTCTTCATGTTTTGGTAGCCCAAAATGTATTTAACTCGAATAAAAAAAGACATCGGCTGAACTTCACTGTGGAAAAATCAGTAATGTATTTGTATTTAATTGTATTTTTTTCTTCAAATAACAAGTCAAGAGATTAGTTGTGCAATGGATCACAAAACTCACGGTTCGAATTACAGAACAGATCATTTTTTGGATCAAAAAATGGTTCTTTGGAAAAAATGGTTATTTATTATTATTAAAGAACACGTTTTCAATACCACAGCAAAAGCAAGTAACATTATCACAGACAGATGAGGAGAGACTATAGCAGAGAATAAGCGATGCAGGATATCTGGTGAGCACGGTAGGATCCCTTGACTGAGATTTAGCTGGGAATTGAGATAACAAAATGGTGGGCTTGAATGCGGGCATAGGCAGGTCTGCGGTCCAGAGAGTAGATCCGTATTAGAGATCAATGAGACTAGATGAAGATTGAGGGACAGCAATGGTTCTTAAAGGGGAGTTGATGAGTGTGAGCATGTGCAGGTGATTAGAATTCAGGCGATCGTGAGCGAGTGGGCGGTGCTGGAAGGTCCGATGCTGTAGTGTTGACAGGATCTGTGACAAACATTACTAATAAAGGTCAAATATTATTAAAGACAAGTGAACTGTCAGTAATAAAATAAAAACAAATTACAAGCATAGCCTAGATAAATAAAATAGAACAAAGTCTCAAGTAAAATAAGGACTAACCGTAATAATCAGGTACAGAAATACAATAATTAGGCTACGTGTAAATAGTGTACATAGTGTTCACTGTATATAGATTAATCTTTGTTAAAGTTGTGTTTTGTTGTTTGATTAACATTAAGGACACAGACAGCAGCAGGTATTATAGGCTGTTGTTCTTTTAACCCAGGGCTGTCCAAACTGGTCCTTGCCTCAACACACCTGACTGGAAGTTTCTATAGCTGTGTCTCATTTAGAAGGCTGCGTCCTCCGGAGGTCGCAGCCTTCTAAATGAGACACAGCTTATGCCTAGTAAGAGCTTGATTAGCTGGTTCAGGTGTGTTTACTTAGGGTTGGAGCTAAACTCTGCAGGACACCGGCCCTCCAGGACCGAGTTTGGACAGCCCTGTTTTAACCTGTTGAGCGGTACGGTCCCACACATGGGATTTTTATTTCCGTGCCCCTGGGAGTACGGTCCCACATATGGGATTTAGAATTTTTTTTGCGTTTTTGCGCTTTGGCTGACGCGGAGACGCCGCTGCACTTATCATATAATCACAACTATGCAGTGTTTTTACTCACATAATGTTTATTTTAGGTTTCAGACATTTAAATACAAATACGTACTAGTAAAACAATACATTTAGAGTTCGTAAAATACACACAGATGTTTATGGAAGCAGCAATAACAATCCATAAATATAATTTGCCGACGTGTTTTATTAATATCAGATACACATAGTGTAAGTAACTACAAAGTTCACTCTATGCTTCTCCCAGTTTACTGTCCACTTACATGTATTTCGGAATAAATTTATGTATTCACATGCTGTAAATCTGACTGACAGGCCTCTCTGAACTGCAGCGTGAACAAACATGGCGGCGCCCATCTCACATTATAGATCACAATCAAGATCATTTAGAACGGTTTTAAACGACAAAACACACTCATTTACACAAATTTGTGAATCAGAATATGAGATAGTTGATGATATGGTAAGCAAATTTATTAATATTTTGAATAAAAAATGAAAAACGGTGTGTCATACAGTGTGCAGCATTCCCTTGGATCCGAGAGCCTCAACTGATGCGTGAGCTTTCCTTAAAGGGTTAGTTCACCCAAAAATGAAAATTACCCCATGATTTACTTACCCTCAAGCCATCCTAGATGTATATGACTTTCTTCTTTCAGACGAATACAATCAGAGTTATATTTAAAAAACATCCTGGCTCTTCCAAGCTTTATAATAGGAGTAGAATGTAGCCCAAAATTTGAAGTCCAAAAAATTTAACCAATCCATTATAAAAGAAGTCCACACGGCTCTGGGAGGTTAATAAAGGCCTTCTGAAGCTACTCGATGCATTTGTGTAAGAAAAATATCCATATTTGCAACTTTATAAACCTTAATCTCTAACAAATCCTTGTTTTGTACTACTAATTCGTGACCGGTGTTTTTTAAATTTTTTTTATTGAATCACTCAAATTCAACACTTTACAGTAGCCAGGGGGTGAATGCGTCCTCCGGAGGTCGCAGCCTTCTAAATGAGACACAGCTTATGCCTAGTAAGAGCTTGATTAGCTGGTTCAGGTGTGTTTACTTAGGGTTGGAGCTAAACTCTGCAGGACACCGGCCCTCCAGGACCGAGTTTGGACAGCCCTGTTTTAACCTGTTGAGCGGTACGGTCCCACACATGGGATTTTTATTTCCGTGCCCCTGGGAGTACGGTCCCACATATGGGATTTAGAATTTTTTTTGCGTTTTTGCGCTTTGGCTGACGCGGAGACGCCGCTGCACTTATCATATAATCACAACTATGCAGTGTTTTTACTCACATAATGTTTATTTTAGGTTTCAGACATTTAAATACAAATACGTACTAGTAAAACAATACATTTAGAGTTCGTAAAATACACACAGATGTTTATGGAAGCAGCAATAACAATCCATAAATATAATTTGCCGACGTGTTTTATTAATATCAGATACACATAGTGTAAGTAACTACAAAGTTCACTCTATGCTTCTCCCAGTTTACTGTCCACTTACATGTATTTCGGAATAAATTTATGTATTCACATGCTGTAAATCTGACTGACAGGCCTCTCTGAACTGCAGCGTGAACAAACATGGCGGCGCCCATCTCACATTATAGATCACAATCAAGATCATTTAGAACGGTTTTAAACGACAAAACACACTCATTTACACAAATTTGTGAATCAGAATATGAGATAGTTGATGATATGGTAAGCAAATTTATTAATATTTTGAATAAAAAATGAAAAACGGTGTGTCATACAGTGTGCAGCATTCCCTTGGATCCGAGAGCCTCAACTGATGCGTGAGCTTTCCTTAAAGGGTTAGTTCACCCAAAAATGAAAATTACCCCATGATTTACTTACCCTCAAGCCATCCTAGATGTATATGACTTTCTTCTTTCAGACGAATACAATCAGAGTTATATTTAAAAAACATCCTGGCTCTTCCAAGCTTTATAATAGGAGTAGAATGTAGCCCAAAATTTGAAGTCCAAAAAATTTAACCAATCCATTATAAAAGAAGTCCACACGGCTCTGGGAGGTTAATAAAGGCCTTCTGAAGCTACTCGATGCATTTGTGTAAGAAAAATATCCATATTTGCAACTTTATAAACCTTAATCTCTAACAAATCCTTGTTTTGTACTACTAATTCGTGACCGGTGTTTTTTAAATTTTTTTTATTGAATCACTCAAATTCAACACTTTACAGTAGCCAGGGGGTGAACACAAAGAAAAAGAGATACAAAATTACAATGAAATAAAGAGAAAATAAAAAATAAATAAATTACATAAAAACATGGAAATGTTACATACACTTAACAGCTTTCTTGTTTATCAAATTGTAAATAGATTTTAGGTATTGTTTAACTTCTGATTTCAAAATGAGAAACTTCCGCGTTTGTGAATGCGTGTATGACAGTGAGCGGAAGGCCGGAAGCTAAAGATTAAGGTTTATTAAGTTGTAAATATGGATATTTTTCTTAAATAAACGCATCGCATCGCTTCAGAAGGTATACAAACAGCATCTTTATTCCGTACACCTTGAAGCGACTCACAACACCCCACAGTACCGTGAAAACTGTTTTAACAGATACAAATGACAAAATTCATAATTCAAGCATATACGCTGAATTTCATAATCATCACAATCGATTACATTGAACGACAGACATTCATGTATTTCTTAATTACAATCAGCATACCTGCAAATCAAATATGATAATCCTTTCATCATCATTAGACTAACGTATAGGGTCATGCAAGAAAAAGACAAGACCCACAAATCCGTGGCCACAGAACAGCAGAATATGAACACAATGCGCAAAAGTCTGTCGTTAAGCGTTTTCCTCCCGTAGAAAAACAAACACTTAACGTGGCTTAATGTATTAAGATGCTATTAAAATATCAAATTCAATATACAGTTTATTAATATAATGAATATGTATATTATAGTATTTTCCTCCCACACCGCAAAACGTGGCATAATGTGGCATAATGGACTAAGATGATAAAGACCAAACTCAATGCTCTTCACTATTAAAATATAGCCTACATAATATACAGGCAAGCAGGTGAGCCCAGAAAAAACGCAACACGCAAAGTTTCGCGTTTAGCGTGTAGCGTCTGGACCAATCCAACACACTATATATTCTCTTTTTATATAACAAATATTCTGTAACCTCAGTTAACAAGCCATATGAGGACCCATGAACCCTTCCCCCCGGAATGTGTAACACCCCAGGAAGTCGAACAGGCCTCTTTGTTGCATGGCAACCAACGCTGATATCACTGGGTTTATTGGCCAAACGTATGTAAAGCAGGGAAAATCCCTGCATGTCCCAAGGAAAAGCAGAGTAGAAATGGACTGTGTTCTAGTTAATTCATAGAAAAACCGTTATTTGAATGAACACACATATTCTTCAGGCCATTGAGTATATTCCCTTTTCACTATATGTAATCTTACCTTGTTTAGTATCTATGAATTTGCCTTCTTATGATCGAAACAAGTGTGTATATTATATGGTGGTACATAGGCAATATATATTAGGGCCCTGAGAATCGTTAGTAATTTCGATTTAAGTCCATTTGCAAATTACCATGCTTAGAGAACAAAGGGTCGTAAACCCTCCAGCAATTGCCACCTCCCGCTCGGAAATTCCATTTTGCTCATTGGACAAGCCCATCTTGAAAGGCGGAGATCTTCTCCGACCTTAAAGGCCCGGCTCCAGGGACCCGCCCCAGTCGGTGGTTCGGTCATAAGCTAAGAAGATGTGAGAAAAACGCTGCAGGATACCAAAGCTTGTGCCAGGCCTTTCTTCGGCCTAGTCCTTTCCATTCATCAAGTAACACTGACTCAAACTGGTTCTTCTCATCGACCCGAATTCAGCAAAGATCAACGGGAAGCTTTAAGATTTGCATCAGGAATCTCTTTCAGACCGCCGAGACTCGCTAAGTATCAAACTTAGTCTTATTAATTGATACATTAAGTATCAGTTACACCTTTTTACAAAGGTGTGTTTGAACTCAGAATCTGACGTATCCCTGAAGGCTTTGATCTGTTGAATATACATGCAAAGTGTTCCATAAAATCCATTCTTTATGCCTCTTTCTATGCTGAGTTAAACTTTAACCCTTTCCTATACCAACTGTATGTGTGTGTGTGTGTATGTGTATGTTAGACCGGCTTAATGTGTTTATGTAGTATGTGTAAGGGAAACAGTGATAATAATTTAGCTCAAAGGGAATCATTTAAGATTTTAAAGGGAACTCCACCATTAATATGCAAGGGAATTAGGACAGAATCACTGTTTTACGGTTGAT
>NW_015505562.1:281570-306820 GCF_001515645.1 Sinocyclocheilus grahami | reverse complement strand
CAAATTGGTTCTTTTCATCAACTAATTTCAGCAAGATCTTGGGCCTTAAGATTGCATCAGGAATCTCTTTCAGGATGCCGAGACTCGCAAGTATCAAACTTAGTCGATTTAATTGATGAATTAAGTATCAGTTACACCTTTTTACAAAGGTGTGTTTGAACTCAGAATCTGACGTATCCCTGAAGGCTTTGATCTGTTGAATATACATGCAAAGTGTTCCATAAAATTCATTCTTTATGCCTCTTTCTGTGCTGAGTTAAACTTTAACCCTTTCCTATACCAACTGTATGTGTGTGTGTGTATGTGTATGTTAGACCAGTTTATGTGTGTATGTAGGATGTTAGACCAGGTTATGTGTTTATGTAGTATGTTAGACTAGTTTAAGTGTTTATGTAGTTAATAAAACCTTACTTGTATCACACTTGACGTGTTCATTGTTTGCTCATAACCGGAGTCACTAATCATGCAGATTTACGTTACAAGCTCGGTAGAATTGTACAGTAAGAAAGTTATTTCCCTTAACCAGGAAATTAACGTTCTTAGAATTGACAAGACAGTTGACACTGAGAGGTCAGCTAAATATCTACAGCGGATCTAAAATATGAATAGTTAATTATAACTAGTTATGGTTAATTATTCATATTTCCCCATGAGCTGATTCGCTACAAGCGTTTTTCCATATAGAATAAACTGTCTACAGCTCTTTTATATCACAGTCTTTGTCCATTAAGCTACACTGAGTGTTTTATTTATAATGATTTTTGAGGAAAAGTTTTAACGTGCAATTTAATGCATTGCGTTCTGGGCTCGTCTGCTTGCCTGTATGGAGTTGATCCTTTTAAAATCACTTAATGCATTTCATAATGCACGTTCATATTTGCTGTTCTTTATAGACTGAGTCAACAAGAAGACATATAGGCTACTGAATTGTCTTTATCATCCATTATTATGCCAAGTTGCTTCAGTCAAGATTCTGAATAGATGACCTACAAGCGCTGCTTTATATAGAGTGGGAGCACCTCATATTTCGCGCACTTGAATGCCATTTGCCAGTTTCACTGGCGTGATTCAATAAGGCTTCAGTAGTATTTGGAGGAAAGGGTAATTCCCATAGCAATGTCTCGTTCCCTCATCTCAGGGAACCGAGGTTACGTGAGTAACCGAGAGCATTTCCGTCGTATTAAAAACATTTCATAAAAAGTTTTCAAAAGCATCCCCCCCCCCCTCTGGTTTTTTCACAAATCGCACCCTGGTTGTATGTATTATTTGTGTAATTTTAGGGCCTAAACTTACCTGAAAGCAGTGAAAACAGCAGAGAGAAAAACTCTCGCTACTTGTCGGCTGAGGGAGTTGACGCCCTGTTTCCATGGTAACTCCTTTCTATATATATACATATCCATACTCCTTCCTACATATATAAACGTATATATAAACGGGCCATGTTTGGCCCACATGCTGTATGACAGTGCCGGATGAATGCCAGCTGTGCCAGATGCATGCCAAATCACGAGTGTTAACAAATCAGACTTCATTATTCAGAAAAAAATGAGTTTTCCCCAAAGTTGGAGACCAATTAGATCCACCCCTGCCCTCCTCTGCCCTCCCTCTCCCTTCTTTGCTGCTCAGGTTAAATATTTAACTGACATTGATTAAAAATACAAAGTTCTCTGGGGACACATCGTGTTTTCAAGTATTCACATTTTTTGTGTGCAAGTGTCTGATTTAGTTAAATGTGTAGTTAGCCTACTCTAAGTGAAAACTGGTTTACCTGAGTCATTCTGAGTGACTGAACTTGAGAGTGAAAGGGAAGAATACGTTTCATTTTCGCCAATCAGGCTCTTTCTAGAGAAGAGAAACCTTGAGGATTTGTGTGCACTGACTGGGCTTATCTGTCTCATTCTAATAGCTTTACTTTCATTCCGCGGATATGATGGGAAGCATCATCATGACCACATAAAAAACAATTAAGGTAGGAGATAATCTCATGTAGAAGTACACTGAAAAAAAAAAAGATGTAGAAACTTTTTCACTCAGTAATCCTTGTTTTACTTACAAATGTAGCTATTATTATTATATATATTTTTTAGCGTTTTATGTAGTATAACAAAAATATAACAAATTATGCATGTATTCCCATACATTTTTGTAATTTCATAGTTCATAGTTTAAATGGCTTTACTAAACTTTTGGCTGATGCAAGGCATATGCAAACCACTACAGCAGGCTCCTTCTGAACATTTACATTTATGCTGAGTTTATTTACTGAACCTATTGTTCTTAATACATGGTCATTGTAATAATAATAAACCTAATCCCTTTCAGACAAGTTTAAATGTTTGACTTGCAGTTCAGCAAAATATATAGCCTAAATGTATTTATTTGTTTGTTTGTTTTGTTCCTTGGGTCTAACCTGATAAGCTATTTTACACAACATACAGTATGTTTAAATATAGTCCACAAGTGGTTTTATTTTGTCTTCTAGGAAACATAAATATTCTTAAAACAAAATCCTTCAAAGAAAATAATAAATATAGATGCAAGGAGTAATTGTTGTGGTTCAGGCACTTTAAGAGCACTGAGTGTATGCGTGAATTGTGTATTTTACATTACTTGGCCTGTAAGCACCTTAATCAGGAAAAAAATGACCACTTTCAGCAATTTCGTGTCATCATTCACTATAGAAATATAACGTCACTTAAGAGCTGACGTCCAGCTCCCTCTCTCTGGAAAAAATGGGTGACACTTGAAGGTCAAGCTACATGCTAAGCATAACTAAGTCACCCATTAGGTCCACAGAAGTGGAGCATTTTGACATTTATTAACCTAGAATGACACTGGTTGCAAAGGTTGCCCAAAAAAATTATTTCTTGAGGAAAAGTTGTTCAGATTAAGTAGAATAAAGAAAAAGAGACAGAACATGTCACATAAGATTTGCACCTTTATGAGCATAACTTTTGGGCAGAGTTTGCACCTCTTTCTGTTTAATTATTTATTTTTAAGAATTTTGAAAGTTAATCTTTTTTTTTTTTTACCACACAGGTTATTGTAAAAAAAAAAAAAACGAACTGAAGAATGAGTTCAACATCAAGGCAAAAGAAGAAAAAGAAGTAAGTGGTTTTACTGATTAAATTTTTTTTGTTTGAGCCCATACTAATATGTGATTTTGTCGTGAGTATGGATTAAATGATTAGTCAACAACATTATCAACAATAAGAAAAATTGTTGACAAATATTTTAGCTTATATGAACTTATGTAAGGGCCTACAATAGTACAGTTTGACCAGTGTGGTCCTGTACAGCAGGACTGTAATTCAGCTCTCCCAGATAGAAGATGGCACAATGATTATTAGAGGTGCAAACAAAGCCATAACAGTATTATGTCATGTATAAAGGCCCCGATATACTCACAGCAAAGTTCTTTATCATTCTTCACTTAAGGGTAAAAATAAGTTTGTTATACATAAGCTTCGAAACCCACACTTGCGGCCACTTAAGCGCACATGCATGCAACAGAAAGTAAGCACGCAATTGTCCCAGTTCTTAAAAACACCAAAGTGCAGTGCCCTTAATGCACACTCAATTTTCGAATACCGCTTTGGAACGGTATTCAAGGCTAGCTTATCCCATCATGTGTCATGTTCTGGAGATAAATCATGAGACTTTTTGCCGACACCCGCGAGATGTCGCAGAAACCTTTCCAGAGTAAGCTAAATATTAATAAAAATAAGATTAGTGCTGTCAAAATTTGCACGTTAATGCATGCAATAATTTTTTTTCAGTTAAACGCATAAAAAATATTTTACGCAGTTAACGCAGGGATGGAGCTAGGATTGGCCACGCCATTCACAACTGCTGCTTCTGTCTCTTTTTTCTTGACAAGAATTGCATTTATTTAGATGCAGAACATCTTTACAACCACATAAAAGTGGGAGACTTTTCAGATGCGCTCTCTGACTTTTCCTCAGCGCCCGGCGCTAGTCAAACGAGAGCGGAAACTATACAGGTGACGAGGAGCTTCAGTAGAACAACAGTAAACTGCAGTCAGATGAGATGTTGTAAGGCCATATGTCAGTGAAAGTGAATTTTCCTTTCCTGCCAGCCAATATACTGTGCTTGTAGCACATGCTCTTCAATCACACGCACAAATGCAGTTGCTTGCGCGGAGTGTCTTTTCATATTAAAGCACAAATGAAACTACGAGCATGCACCGTTGTCAGTTAAGTCATGAAGTTAAAAAGTGATTAAAGCTGCCTTTAAACTGTGCATGTATGCAAGTACTTGTTATATATGAGTCACAATTAAGAAGGTTTATGGGAAGATTGTTTTAAGTTCACTTAAATTAGAAGTTGTTATTTTTTTAAAGTCTACTAAATGTTAAAATTTATTGCTCTCAATTATACTGTAATTTTAAATGGCTATAGTCAATGGTTAAATATTAGGAAAAATAAAATATCCTAGAGACATCAGTAGTACTGGTATTAGTGATACTCGCCTTAAGCCATAAAAAAAAATGCAATTAAACAAATATTAAAGAATATACTATCTTTATGTTGTTTCTACATTAATTTGAAGATAGAATGCAAAATTTTTGCAAGATAGAAGTGCATCTAAAAACTTTAAATGTTAGTTGGGATTAATCGCAATTAATTTCAGGAAAAAAATGTGTGATTAATTATTTTTTTTAATCAATTGACAGCACTAAATTAGATATATAATTAGGTTGTAAAACATAAAATGTTGCACATTTTATTGGTGCAAAGATGAGTGTGTTATTTTGTGCAACATTTGCATCTGCTTTTTATCACTTAATTAGAAGCACCACAATTACTTAATTGTGTAATCTGTTATAAGGACTACTAAACTGACATTACAAAGTTAATTTTAAAATGCAAAAAAATAAAGCTCTGTATACGCTTGCATTTTTACAACACAATAAGTGTGTTCTGTCAACACATCTTTAGCTGAATATGGCAACATTTTTATTTTTAAATCTTTATATGCATATGGCAACATGATACCTAATTCTACAATATTTCTATGATTAAATTTTTGACAAAGACCCAGCACCAATCAGCCAATCACTGTGGGCATGGTTAGTATGCTAGTTGACATCATCCGCAGAGAAAACTCTTACCTAAGAACTTATACTGCTATTTAGGAGAACTTTTAATGGTAAGTTAAAATGTTTTGTGAATATGGCCCCAGTTCTGCAGTGTGGAGCTAATGTTACATTTTTAGTTTTTTTTTCCGTGAATGCACAAAAAATAAAAACAATACAGAGCCCCTGTAGTTAAAATCAAGTTTTTAAGATTAACATTTACATGTCTCTCTGGTGTTTTTAATTTGCTTAAATACAAACTATGTGTAAATTCATCAGTCAACACCATTGCCTAGTATTTTCTTCTTAAAACTGCGGTGGACCAAAATCCACTGTTGCCAACTTCTTTCAATGGAAAGTAGCTAAAGCCTGCTCGAAAAGTTGCTATATGACACCATACACTAATTAGAATATCCATGACATTTTGCATCATATTTGCATTCTGCTTAGTTTGAGCCTTTTATATTTGTTTGCTTCTCTCCTACTTTCTGTGCTCACATAGGCTACTGTATTTAAATAGTCAAATTCAAAATATTTTTTTTTTCTTTTTCTGTTGTCAAACAATGGGATGAAAACGAAATAGTGACCAAAATGCAGCCCATTAAAGGGGTCCTGAACTGAGAAACCAAAATTCCCTTGATATTTTGACATATAAGAGGTCACTGTACTATAAAAACATCCTGTAATTTTCAGAACTCAAAACTTTCTTGTCAGGGGCCGTTTACACGACAACGTTTTCAGCCAAAAATGGGAAACTTTTATGTGTTTTGACGTTTTCATTTACACAACAACGGCATTTTGGTGACTGAAAACGCATATTTTTTTAAAAACGAGTTTCAAAGTTCAAGTTTTTGAAAACAGCACCGTTATCGTTTCCGTGTAAACATCCAAAATGGGAATCTTTGAAAATGGTGACGTCATGCGCGTGCGTAGTACGTGGTAGGTATGTAGACATGCGCAGTACGTGCCGATTTTAAAGGCAAGCGCGAACAAACAAACACAACATTGAGTATATGGTACTGTTGTTGCTGCTCAAGAGTTTGCTTACGCTTCTTTAGCAAAGTGTGACTTTACTTCACCAATATTACAACCAACAGCGGAGACGCATCATATACATCATATAATCGTCACTTCCCTACAGGTACTGTTTACTAACAAGGTGACAGCGCCAACTACTGGCCTGGCATACGTAATACAGCGTTTTTGCGGATATGTGTAAACAAAAATCGTTTTGAAAATGTTGTTGTGTATACGTGAAACTTTTTAAAAATGCAAGGGAAAAACTTTTCCGTTTTTGACTACATCGTTGTCGTGTAAACATAGCCTCAGTCTAAAAACAGCTTATATTGAAGGCAGTCTGCCAAAATGACAGCTTGTGGAATGTACGACTCTATTATGTAATAGTGTGGCTAAACACCACCTCCACAGAAGAAGATCAATTCTTGTAGATGTAGAAGTAGCCTGCTTCTACACTGCTGCCTGTTAAGCCCCGCCCACCGATTCACACGTGTAGTGTAAATAACGAGAATGGCGAACACAGGTCTATGCAGAAACCAAATGATAAAGATGACTTTATTTTTAATGAAGATCTAGACCATGTCAGTAAGAAGAACTTTTACTTCATTACATTTACTTTCTTTTTACCGTGGATTTGTTTACAAACAAGGAGCAATTCGACACAGGATTTTCAGAAAGTCTGAAACAAAAAGACGATGCTGTGCAGACTATATTGAATCTGACAGTAATTTTGCACCACACAAGTGTGAGTAACTGTTTTTATTACGTGGTCACTATTGCTTTGTCATTCACTATATCTGACAGTGCATGCAAAGGAATGAGGAAGGTTATCACAGTCAACTGGCAACTGCTTTAAAGCTTATCCTGCTGAAAGTTAAAACATTAGTCTTGGTTACGAACGATTGATAACATGAGTAGGCTTACGTTAGTCCATCTTATGTTGTAGACTGCTCAAAGTGAATGGAAACGGCTTAGTGCAGACATACAATTTATCTGCCCAAATTCTGCAAATCGGCATACTGTTGTAGTGATGGATACTCACGTCACCAAAGACGTTGTGATTTTTGGGTGTGGTTATGAGTATATCAGATGACCAATTCCCACCTTACTCAGTTCAGAGCAACCAGTCAAGTACTGTTAAATTGGCAATATGAGCACGCTTCCCACAGGGGCTGTTCAACAATTTGAGATTTACAAACTGGAGGGAGTTGGTTAACTGAATTTTCTGGAATATTGGTGGGAATTCAGATAGCTAGTAGAGCCTTGGATCACAGACACAGTTGTAATAAGATTAATGAAATGTATTAACAATAGATATGCAAGAGTACATACAACAATGATACCAATAAATGAATATGCACTGCTAATAGATAATAGGCGACTAAACAAGAAGGAAGATACCAAATAAAATCGTAGAAACAAATAAATGGAGTGAACACAGAATGGATCAATGCAATGCTGTTGAGCTGAATGAAGTAATGGAAGAGATTTATATGGTAATGCTTCTTAAGGGAGAACCACTTAATGGCTCTGGTAAAACTGACGATAAATAACTTCTTATTGATATTTGAACAAATAATATAGTTATTACTTGTAATGCTGACCCCAGGTAATTATCTAAGCAGATTAGAAAACATAGGCTGCAGGTATAAACTAAGCCAAGGTCTTTAAGAAAGAGGTTTGGCAAGTTTATATTTACGTTCCACATGGGCAGGTCTGGTCACTGCTGGGTCCTTTGCAACTGGAGGGCAGCCGAATACAATATAGAAGGTTTACTCAAGAGCTGAGCTGTACCTTAATAGTCTCTTTCCTCGTCAGGTCAGAAATTTAGACCATGGGGTCTGTTATTATCTCCTTCCCTGTCAAATCAGAAATACAGAACGTTGCTGTTAGCGTCTCACTTGAATGTACCAGAGGCTCAGAACATTGGTGATCTGCTATTGCCTCTTACCATGCAGGTCAGAAACTCAGAACGGTGTATCTGCTATTGTCTCTCTGGATGAAAGACTCAGAACAAGGAGAGTCTGTTGGAAGGGTACATTTATCCCTTTCTGATGAGGAGGATATTGGAATCTGGTGCCTCTCCATTACTGGAATGTGATTGGCAACTTGTGTCCGAGGTGGCCATTGTGTTGCCCGCTCTAGTGTGGAACTCATTTGCATATAGTAGAGTACAAATTGAAACAGTGTCTTTAACATTTTACCCATGTGATATTTCTTTACCAAACTTATTTCGAATTATTACCAACATCAGGGGAGGCACAAAAAAGTACAAATAAGATAGCAAACTGTTGAACTCTCACTTATCCATTCTATGATAAGTTAATAGGCCTGCTCCTGTGAACTGTTGTGTTAACAGTCAATGGTGTATCAAATTAGTTCAAAAGGGAAACGTATATAAATAATTACAATTAATTGTGATTAATTACAATTATTTATATCAACTGCCAGTAGTAACTGTAGCAAAATTAAATTGCCGTCAACTAATCTGTTCGTCCAGCGAACATTCAGTGTAATTCCATTTCAACTCTAAGAAAGGATATTTTCTTGGCCACAGAAAAAAACCTTCTTACAGTACTAATGCATTAGAGCATGTAGCTAGATCGGATCGAAAAAGGGGTATTATTCACAAGCAGTGACAGAATCAGAAACTCATGTAATTTGTGCACAAGGGTTTTATTAACTAAACTTAATTAACAATTTATTAACAAGAGCCACTGCTCTTGCATCCAGATATCCTAAGGAATTTTTATGGCAGTCCTTTCCTAAACCTTGGTTTAGGATTGGGTTTGGTGGTTAGGATCAACCTGTAGTCCAATGAGAAGTCCTCTCTTAGATGGTCATGGGTGCGGAAGGTCTCCCTTCCTGTCCTGCTAAAGGTGTCTGGTAGTTGTCTTGGCATCTTATCTGATGTGTCTAAACATAAGTTTATGTTCCTCCACCAAGATCCAATCTCAGTGTAGCACATCTCTCTCAACACCAGCAGTTAAATAGGGGCCCTGCCATAAACTGGTCCCAGGAATGCCACTTAGACTGTTGTTCACCACACTGTTTTAGAGAGTGCTTTATTTAGGCTACATCAGTGTTCATAGTTCATAGTAAAACATCTCTGGTAGTAGTATACAGAAGCTAACAGGATAGCTAACTAGCAACCACAATACATTGACACAGCAATTTACTTACCCTTGTAGTTAAAAATAAACAGTTTGAAGCCGGGGCGGATTTAACCATTTTGGGGCCCAAGACAAACACAGACATGGGGCCCTCTACATCTTTTGTTCCTCCCTTTTGTCAATCCTTATTAATCTAAGAAAGACTTACTCGTAATTTCTCTTCAGCAGTCTTCAAAAAGCAATGATGTCTGGTCATCTAGAGTTCCAGCTGAAAGAAAAAAAACAGCACAACCATTTTAACTGTTTAACAAATATGTCCACTGTAAAATCTTATTTTCATAATATGCTACCTGTGCAATAATATGTATTGTCTATTGACATGGAAGAGCTGTCATTGGTTGTCATTTACCTTGGTTTCCCAGCAGGTTCTCTGATAGAATCTCCTAACTGGATCTGCTTGCTGCTGCCTAAATTGGAACAGTTGTTTATGGTCTTCTATCCTGTGTTACTAAAGTGAGAAGAAAACACACAAGCCATAAGAATAAATTATAAACTATGGACAGACAAAAGTAAAATTATATATGGTTTAAAATGTGTACCTTTTTTTCTGACTTTCTCTTGCTCTCCCTTTTCTGTATCTGAACTTCTCTTCATCTCCCTTGTCTTTGTGTCGGTCTTTCTCATCTTCTCCCTTTTCTATTTGTCTTTGCCTGCCTGTCTCTTCATCTCACTTTTCTTTCTGGTTTAGTGGGTTCACTGGGCTTCTGGTTTAATTGTTGTGTCTAAAGTACTCAGAACAGTGATGAATCTTTTTATGGACTTAATTTTAAAATTGATCATATTATAGTACATCATGCGCCATGAGGCTATGTTGTGAATGGATGGGATGCTCAGTTTACAGATCAGTTTAGTTGCTAAAATCTGGCCTTGCGAGCTTTGGCCTCAGCAAATCTTGCAATCACAGATTCCATATCTAGTGACTTCCTGACTTCCTGCTCGATGGAGATGTATGTTTTGATTAGCTTCAGTGATGAGAAATTTCTCTCTTGAAGCTACTGTTACAGGGAGAGTGAGAAGTAGTCTTAAAGCTATAATCAAATGTGGATATATGTCAAGTATATTCTCTTTATATATATATAGTCCAGCATCTCAAATGGTGAAGAGATATGTGTTGGAAAGGACCTAACTGCACCCTCAAGCTTCAGGTCTTCTGCATCAATGTCATCCAATATCTGCTCTAATCTGTGGCAGCATTCATCCAGCTTCCCTTCATTCTCAGTGCTTCTCATTATTTCAGTAGAGTAGAGAAATCCATAAAGCTTGTAGAAGATTTCCGTGTTGGAAAATCTGTCCTCTATTGTGACGAGCAGTATCTATTAGAGGCAGAAAACCTCTCTTTTGAAGAGCTCTTCTGCAGTTGACTGAGTGTGCTCTGTACCCTCATACTCAAACTGTTTAGTTTTTCTTCTCTGACGCACCTCAGGCCAGCTCATCTCCACCTCAAGCTTATCTGCTATCTCCCTAGCATCTGTTTTAGCAGAATTAAATCCATGATTGCGAAATTCCTGAAGAAATTATTTCACCGCCCTGATTTCTTCCCTTGCTGTCTCGACTGAAACTTTGGGGCTCTGCAGGATCTTACTTACTTTATTTATCTGGAACAACACATTGTACCACACGATGGTACTTACCACAAAATGCCATCTTTGCAGCTCCTGGCAGATGCTTTCAGCTGTTGAGACAACATCAGCATCTCGTTTCTCTGTGGCGTACTCCTTTAGAGCAGTTAATGCCTTCACAATTTCAGGGAGCTGGTAACGAATAGCTTTAACAGCTTCAACTCTACACTCCCACCTGGTGGCTGACAGTGCCTTCAGTGTAAAATTCTTGACATCTTCTTTGAGAATGGTCCAACGGTGAACTGAGGAACTGAAGAGAGTGTAAAGCCGCTGTAACAGCCCAAAGAAACTGGTGGACATCACGGAAGACTTAGCTGCATCACCAACAACAAGATTCAGTGTGTGACTTCCACAAGGAGCACATAAAGCTTTGTGGTTTAATTCCAGCACTCTCTTTTGGACTCCCTGCTCTTTACCTTGCATGTTGCTTCCATTATCGTAAGATTGGCCTCGACAGTTGTACAGATCAAATCCTAGTGTTTCTAGGTGGCCTAAAAAATGTCTCGCATAAGCGTTTTCCTGTTGTGTCAAGTGCCTGAAGAAATTCAACAAAGTGCTCATGGATGGAGACACCCTTTGATAATTCACAATTAACTATTCTTAGCACCACTGATAGCTACTCATTGTGTCTGAGGTCTGCAGTGCAGTCCATGATCACTGCATAGTATTTGGCTGTTTTTACTCTCTCAATAATTGCATCAGTTGTACATTTTGCCACAATGGAAATTAGTTCATTTTTAATATATTTACTTAAATAAGTGTCACTTAGCTCTTTTGTCTGAATTCTCCTCAAATGCTCACGCATCCCTGAATCAAACTGAGCCATTAATTGTACTTGTCCAAGGAAATTTCCATTACCAGACTCAAACAATCTGTCGGAGTGGTCACGAAATGCAAGACTATGGTCTGCCAGATGGTTTACAATTGCAATAAGTCTTCTTAAAATCACTTTTCAGCGGTTGACTTGAAGAGCAATTAGATCTTGGTTTATCTGATCTATAGCTGTGTTTGTTTGTAGTTTTTGTGAAAGATTACGCCAAGTATCCATGTTTGTGATATGTTCAGTAGACCTCTCATGCTATCTCAAGTGGGCTGCAAGAGTTTTCCAGTTATTGAACCCATCCCCACTTAGCTGAGTGTCCTTTTCTTGATTACCAAACAGGCGGCAACAAAAGCACATAACACAGTCATTTTTTTCACTATACATGAGCCAGGACCTCTTTATCTTTTCTCCATTCTTCATTTGCAGGTAATAGTTGCTGCTTGTAAATCTTCGCCCTTCTTTATTTTTTGGATACTTTCTGTCCTTGATCTGAACTGGGCCTCTCTGCACTAATGAGCAGCGCTCTTTGTCAGTGAGATGTTTTGGCCAGAGTGCTGGGTCTTCTTCAAGTGTGACAGTAACACATTGTTCAGAATGACTGCTAGTAGTACTGCAGTCTTCGTCAAAGACATTAATATTATCACTGAAAGTGAACGTGGAAGTGCTGTTACCTGCAGTTGAATGATTCTGTGAATTTGACTTGCATATAGCAGCAGCATCAACTGAGCAGCCTGGACTGACACTGTCAGCAGCAACGGGTAGCTCCTCCGTGTTGGCAATGCTGTTAGTGTCAACGCTAACGTTAGTAGTGGCACACAAATCGACATCAGCTACTTTCTGCTCTTTAGCTTTACCGTCGTCAGCTGGTGACGTCACAAAAAAGTTTGTTACCTTTGGTAGTTTTGCTAAAAACTTTTTGCTTTCCTCCCGTTTCCTCCTTTTTTCAGCACCGTTTGGGTAGCTTCGCTTCATTTTAGCTCTGTACACACGCCTCTGTACACACGCTGTCTGTGCAGATGCGTAGTGAAGAGAAATAATGGAATAGTCCAATGGTGGTGGTATTCGGGGGCGCCCGCGCACCTGTTTACAATACTAATGATTTATTTAAGCATTCTGATGCCGTTTCAGCAAATTTTTGACATTTGCAATAAAGTAAAAAAAAAAAACCTTAACCAAAAGTTAATACGGGATTTTTTTTGGGGGGGGGCCTCTGTGTAGCTCGGGGCCCAAGGCAATTGCCTACCTTTGCCTAATGGTAAAGTCCGCCCCTGGTTTGAAGAAGAACTTATATCCCTTGTACAGTTTTGAACTTTTCACTTTGGTATGCTCCTTCACCAAGCGAACCACAGCTTCTTGGCCAAATTTTGGCAATGTCAAAAAAAAAGATGTAATCCAGTGACCAAGCGCCATTCTTCTGCTAGCAAAACCAGAAGAATCTACCTTTTTCACTGCTTATTGTGCTTAATAACTCTATTTAATCTAGAGTTAAATAGAGTTATTAATATCAAGCACAGGGCTAATCAGTTAGCTTAATTTGAGGGCTGGATTATCAAATTTAAAACTTGAAGGGGGCCAAGGGAATGGGGGCTGTCCTGATCTCTTTCTGGGGGGGGCTATAAAATTTGAAATTAAATTGAAATGCATATTCAGCAGTTAAATTATCACGATTAATCACATGAATATATTAATATTGTCATAATTTCACATTGAACCTCGAAATTAATGTAGAAAAAACATTAAGATGTTATATTTTAAATATGTGTTTAATAGCATATTTTTTACTAGGTAGCCTATTATTAATGAAGGCCAGTATCAGTGATACCAATAATGTTACTGATGTCTATTAAATGCATTTTTCTGGGCCAGTGTTGCCACCTTGTGGACAAATTAGTTAGTTCAAAAACCATTCAAGGTGTATGTGCGACCTGCGTGTACTCTTCTCTCGGGCCGGATTAAAGATGATTGGCATGCTGGATTGGGCCCACATGCCGCCAATTGAATAGCCCTGATCTAGCACATCCCACTTTTTTTTCTCAATCGTGCATGTTTCTTTATCACTCTTAGGTCAGGTGTTATTTAACTTTTAAGTAGTACTTTGCTACATGGATATATTTGCATACCGCAGACGGTAACAATATAGGCTATACTGTCATACTGCCCAGTCCAAGTTAGAAGCATCAAAATGTCTATTTAAACTGAAAGTTCTGCATTGTGCGTGAGCAAAACCAAAGTGGCAGTCTCAGACACTAGATAAGGTTTCTCCAAGAAGTTGATAGATTTGTTGACAGGCGCTTTTTTGGAAAAATGTTTCTAAAGGGGTCTGAAAAATCGCTAAATTTAATGACAAAGTCACTAAGTTGGCAACGCTAACAAAGTTAGTCTTAAAAACGTGGTTTGAAACACCCCTGTTTTTTTTTACATCACAAACATTTAACCAGTCCAATCTATGTGTGGAGCAGTTCTTTTCATATCTGGTCAAAGGTTTCTATTTACAATGTGTTTTTGCAGTGTTGAGTAATGTAGCCAATCACAGGGAGCCTCTTAAAGAAGAAGTTACAGCTCCGTGAGAGCCAGAAATCTTGCTTGTTTGTAGGTGACCAAATACTTATTTTACCGAGGAATTTACCAATTAATTCTTTAAAAAGCCTACAATGTGATTTTCTGGATTTTTTTTCTAATTTTGTCTCTCATAGTTGAGGTATACCTATGATGAAAATTACAGGCCTCTCTCATCTTTTTAAGTGGGAGAACTTGCACAATTGGTGGCTGACTAAATACTTTTTTGCCCCACTGTATCTCTTGATTTCATGAATGCAATGGCCAATCAGATGTGTTTAAGTCAGTCAGAATCCACTCACCAGTCAAATCAGTGGAGTTTTGTTCAGTGCTGAGTTATGCATGCTCACGAATCCTCTCATTATAACAAAGTTGCCCTGCAAACAAGTCTGCACTAGCCCTTTACAGGACCACTTAGGGCTAGCATAAGGGCCCCCAGCGGGCTGCCAGCGCTCATTGGCAAAACGTTGGTCCTTTAGTGCTGGCCCTGCACGGGAAGCCCTCACTAGGCCCACACAGGGCGCACACAATCCCTGCGTCCCAATGTTCATACTATCCATCCTAAATAGTATGTGAGATTAGAATAAGTGTGTCCCAAAGCATAGTATGTTGAAAAGAGTATGCCAAATGTCCCCGGATAGTCTACTATTTCAGGTCGATTTTTGAAGCGTGGATCCGTGCACACTCTAATGGCTAATATTGCCCACAATCCATTGCGCTTTGGTGAAGGTTTCTGTCCAGAATTACAAACGCGAATAAAACGTGTTAAAAAACTACAAACATGGCGAATGTGCGCAATCGGTGGTTAGGTAGAGAGGCTTAGAAAAGGGGTTTGAGTTACTAATATTCAACATTTAACCTGGTAATAAAATGTGAACTTTTATAAACATCCGTTTGGTCATAAACTTTTAAATGCATCATTATGCATAAAATATGAGCAGAGTTCTCAGCATGAAAGACCCACGACTGGCAGATCAATGTGCTACTTCTTTTCTCTCCAATATGGTAGGAAGTTAAATGAAATGCAATGTGGAGGATGTTAACTGTAACAAGATGATTGACAGGCCAGTTTACAGTGACAGGGTGCATGTATCTATGCGACAGAGTGGTCCGTTAAAGACGCAGTTGTGTGACGTGATAGTATGTCCCAAAGCGTGCCTACTCTTTTACTACACACTCAAAAGTGTGTACTTTTTCTTCACCAAAAGAGTACATACTTTAAGGGCATAGTATAAGTATGCACATTGGGACGCAGAATATTAATCTGCAACAGGGGTGCCCAACACTGGTCCTGGAGATCTACCTTCCCCTGCAGTGTTCAGTTCCAAATCTGATCAAACACACCTGTCTGTAATTATCAAGTGCTCCATCAGATCCTAATTAATTGGTTCAGTTGTGTTTGATCAGGGTTGGAGCTGAACTCTGCAGGAAGGTAGATCTCCAGGAACGACACTAGGTTACGTATGTAACCCTAGTTCCCCAAGGGAACGAGACGCTGCATCGCAAAACGCTTTGGGAAGGCCCCTGTGTTCCCACGCTCTCAGGAAGTATGGCTACGCGACGCAGTGTCTCATTCCCTCGGGGAACTAGGGTTACATAAGTAACCTAGTTGCGTTCCCCTTCAGGAACTCGAGCTGCGTCGCAAAACGCTTTGGGAACGAGTATGCCCATATCCCCAGACTGACTAATCCCTGACCAGTGTGGATCGGCACAGCTAGGTCGAGAGAACTGAGGAGCCTGGAGTGGCCTGAAGGTCAAGGCTATAGAACCTGATGAAGGTCAGAGGGGTGGACCATCCCGCAGCATTACAAATATTGTGCATCGATACACCAGATGAGAAGGCCTTGGAGGCTGCCATACCTCTAGTAGAATGAGCCCTGACCCCCAGTGGTGATGGGAGACCAGAAGACTTGTATGCAGTAGTTATAGCATCCACTATCCACCTGCTGAGGGTCTGCTTGTTAGCAGGAAGACCCTTCTTATAAGGACCGTAGTAGTGCTGGGCGGTATACCGGTTCATACCGAATACAGGTGTTTATTTTTGTTATGATATGAATTTTTAAAATACCGCAATACCGGTGTATGACTCTTAAACAATGTTCGGACTGCGACACTGTTTGAAAGGGGTTCCTTTTCACTGTTGCACTGTCGTGAGGGAACAGCTGTATGTCTTACTAAGCGTGAAAGTTCCGAAACTGAAGCTGTAGAACTAATAGAACGTGATGACAGAAGAACTCATCCACAATATCCACATTGACCGCCACAAATATCCACCGCCCCCTGCCATCAGCTCCCGCGTCTCACACACATACACACGAGCACGACTTTAGCACTATATTTAGCAACTTTTAGACCCTTTTAGCGGCTTTTTTCCATAGAATATTCATACTGACAAACCTAGCGACTTTTTTGGATAAACCTTAGCTATGGTTCAGTTGGAGGATTTCGCCAGTGCTGTCCCGTGAACGCGAGGTCTGACTTTCCCGGAGAAGTGTCACCTCTCTCGGCATCTGTTCTGTGCAGAAAAAGTAATATAGCCAAAACAACCGCATAACCGCTCTTTAGTGTGTAGATGCATGTTGATTTTATCAGACGATGCCGCGATTATAAGTGAGAGTGACTCCTGGTTAACATGTATTAAAAGGGGTCGTGTTTAGTCACTATTTAGTGTGGTATTTTTTGACAATATTCACTCATCATGACAGTAAAATAGGGCATTCTGCAGTATATTGCAGTATTCTCTCAATCAGTAGAAAATATGTGTTCAGTGCTCGCACGTTAGCATTACGTGACAACATGGAGCACCCAACATGGGGCCTTGTGACAGGAACCATGGTTTATTCCACATGTCTAAGGCACGTAAGCAACGCTGCGTGACCTTGATCATGTAAAACGGGTTGCCCCTCGGGGAAACTCCTTTGGTCCTGAGCCACCACTGCAAGGGTATCATGTACAGCAGGCCAAAAGGTATCATGTTGGACGCAGCTGCCATCAGACCCAACAGTTTCTGGAACTGCTTCACAGTGAGTGACTGGCCTTCTTTCACTCTCTTGACTGTCGTGAGGATCGACTCGATCCGAGCAGGAGACAGACGTGCCTGCATCTTGGTCGAATCCCACACCACGCCCAGATAAGTGGTCCTCTGTACTGGAGAAAGCACATTTTTCTGTGTTGAAGAAGGATGGATATATGGAAGTAAGCATCTTTCAGATCTATAGTCACAAACCAGTCCTCGGACCTGATTTGAGACACGACTTGAGACACGACTGGCATTTTGCATTCTTCGGAACGATGAAGTAACAGCTGTAGAGCCCGGACTCTCTGTCGAGAGGAGGGACCCCCTCGATGGCTTCCTTCCTCAAGAGAGTGTCTACTTCTTGTTCCATTACCAGAGCCTGCTCGGGGCCCACCAGAGTGGGAAACACCCCGTTGAATAGAGGCGGACGCGACCTGAACTGAATCTTGTACGCTCTTTCTACAGTGTGCAGGACCCATTGGGACACATTTGGCAGAAGCTTCCACGCTACCAGATAACGTACTAAGGGAACCAGTCTCTTGAGACTGGCCTCTGGTGTATTTAGAGCTGCTAGTTTGGTGCCCTGAAGCGGAGGACCAGCTTGGAGGTAGCGAGCCTCTCAAGACCGCTACGTTTCTGGGCGGAAGCTGAGAGATACTCTCGCTGGAGATCGCTGTGCCCTGAAGCACCAGGGGTGGCAGGGGTAATGGAACGATCTCCTGAGGGCACTGAGGAGAGACAGGCACCATATACTGAGGTGTGTCCCTGTCTTCCCCAGAGGGGTCTGCCCTCAGATGTCCTGTCACCTTTATTTCAGGATCTCTTGGCCGAAGCCTTCTTATTGAAAATGACGGTCCTCAGACCAGTCATCTCCTTAGACGATTTCAACCTGGAGTGCCGCCCCCCCCCTCCTGCCTTTCTCTTTGTGGAGGTTCGCTCCGTTTTCGGACTTCTCGATGTGAGGAGCTGGTACACAGATGGGGCTGATCTCGCCTATCAGCCCCATGAGAGCAGCGAGGGAGAAAACACTGAAACGCCGCCTCTTGTTTCTTAGCCTCCTAGAACCTGTCGACGACTATGTTTACAGTGTCGCCGAACAGGCCAGAAGGCGATAATGGGGCATCCAGGAGAAATACCCTGTCTTTATCATTGATCTGAGACAGGGTCAGCCACAAATGTCTCCCTGTGGCCACCAGGGCTGCCATAGACCGCTCAATAGCTCTGGCAGTCTCATTGGTGGCTCTACGCAGCAAATCTGTGGCTCTACGCAGTTCAGTGAATCATCATTTTTTATATCTTCTCCCTCATCCCTCTCTTTCAGCAGGTCAGCCTGGTATGCCTGCAACACCGCCATAGTGTGCAAGCAACCTGCAGCCTGACCCACCACCGTGTACGCCTTACCCACCAAAGCCGAAAAAGTCCTAAGTGGCTTGGTGGGTAATACCGGGGCCTTAAAGGAAGATGCACCACCAGAAGAAAGATAACCCGCAAGCATATCCTCAACCCGAGGAATCTTCCCATAACTGCACTCATTCAGCCCTAACACACTAGAATAGTGAGACACATCGGGACTGAAGAGGTGGGCCGAATATGGCTTATTCCACGATCTAGACACCTCAGTGTGCAGATCGAGAAAAAACGGCAGACCCCGGCGCAGAGGCGGAGACTTTGGGCACAGGAAGCGTTCATCGAGCTTGCTTTTTGGATGCTCCCTGATGCTCTTTTTCTGCTGACCAGTCAATATTTAATTTAGCCACAGCTCTTGTCACCACCTCCAACAGCTCCTCAAACAAGACAGACTGTGGTGGAAAGTCCACAGACTCGTCTCGTTCGGTGCTCACGTCACCTCCCTCCTCAGAGGAAGACAACATGAGCGTCGAGCCCTCTCCCAGGGTGGAAGAAACCATTTCAGAACGTGCTTCCGTCCCCTGGGATTGAGCACTAGATCTGGCAGGCGAAGAAGAAGAAAAGGACGTGCCCGTCTCCATTCTCTCTGCCAGATCCGTCTGCGAGCCCCACGATTTAAGGCGCCGCTCTGCCTCGGAAGAGGCGGGACCCGAACCGCGGGGAACGCTGGCGAGAGTACCCTCCTCAAAGAGTGCTCTCCGGGAGCGGAGCGTCCGCATCGAGAGGCAAACACAATGCAGACAGTCAGCTCCCTCGAGAGCTGACTGAGCGTGCTCCGCTCCCAAACAAGCAACGCACAAACTGTGTATCCCCACCCGTGTTGAAACGAGAGCAGGGAGGAACACACAGCCTGAAACGCTGCTTGTCAGACGCAACATCATTGCCAGACTTTGCCATGATATGTTTTTGATGTACAACAATAAATAAGACGTAACACACACAGAGTGCTTATTGAACAACAGATGCTGCCGCTGTCTCCACCGCATGTGCTTTTATACTTCCTGGTCCCTACGTCATCCCCGCCGGTGACGTCACCCGGGATTCCCTCGGAAGGATTACACACGTGTTTCAGAGCATGGGAACAGAGGAGCGTTCCCAAAGCATTTTGCGATGCAGCTCGAGTTCCTGAAGGGGAACAGGGTTGTGCACCCCTGATCTACAACAATACATCTGTTTCACTTCAAATACTTTTCAGCTTCTATAACTTCAGTCTTTGGGAAAAACAGTTATTATACATCTGAAATGGATGCAGTCACCACATAACTAATGTCTATATTGTCAAAAATGTACAGTAGTCAAAGGGATTTCAAATCAATAGATTTATTAAATACAAAATAGAAAACATTCAATTCATGTTAATACAGCTACATATAGCAAAAAAATGCAAATACACAAAAGTACAAAAAAAAAAAAAGAAACCAAAAAAGGAAATTTAGGTTGTAGGATTTTGTCATGTGAAAGCTGATGTGTGCGAACGTCATATCTGTAGTACATCAATGTCAGTGCACTGTCCATAGATGAAGTTGGCTGATAGCAAATGAATAATCCAAAATCTCTTGTAATGAAAACATGCCACAGCTCTCAAACACCAGACTCTTTCAAACCAGGAACAGTCAAAAATAGTCCAGACTATGGTTTCACAACAAAAATAACTTTAAATCCATATTCAAACTGAACCATGATGTGGTAACCTCACCAATAAAGAGTATTTCTAAAATAAGGTGAACAGAGATGCCAATTCCCGGGGACACATTCTGCACAGGATTTATGAATTGCCTAAAATAAACAGGTGTTGGTTGTTTGAGCTGAGCCTATCATCCCTTGGAAGTGGCACGTCTGGTCACCTTACTTTAGCTGGGCTTGTAATTACACATTTCCCAACCAGGACACAGCACAATGTCTTCAGCAGGTGAGCCATTGCTGGCTACTACTGCTTGCTATTGCTAACTCCCTCTACCCACATGGCTTTACTTAAGGAAACCTAAAACACCCTAGCACCCCTAGTGGTAAGGAAGAAAACTGCCCACAAAATTCTTATTAACAGGCTCATGTCTGTTACACCTCAAATATGACTCATGATATCCACTTTCTTGCAGAGTTTAGCTTTAACTTCGATCAAACTCACCCACCTGTGATTCTCTAATGATCCTGAAGACATGCTCGGGTGTGTTTGATTAAGGTTAGAACTAAACTCTGCAGGAAAGTAGATCTCGTGAGTCAGATTTGAGGATCCCTGGCCTATATGAAACAACAGGTTCTGAAAAGGTCTCTTTTGGTTTGAGCCATTCCAGTTCAATTGAGTGGCTAAAGAATGGCCAGTCAATATTGTTTGTATTCTCCTAGTTGCATTACAGGACTGCCTACACAAAACCTGCATGGGCCCAAAGGTACAAAATTTGCTCTGGGCCCGAATGGGCCGGCCCACACTGGGCCATCATGGGATTAATGTGGACAGTACACTAGTGCGGCTTGCTCACAGAGAGCCTGCAGTGAGCCCAAACTGTGGGCCTCACCTGGGCAAGCCCACACTGGGCCTGTTTAGGTTTAGTGTGGGCTGGCCCTAGCCCACTGTGACTGCAAAAAGCCAGCATGGGCCCCACAAGGACATGTTTGCAGGGTGTCGATATGATGTAAATAAGAGATTAATTGTGCAGTAGAGAGCTTCACTGATTATAATGGAACGTGAGATCGTGGTGAACTAAGACATGTGAGAGCACTTCTGTGACTATAGACCAGCTGTTTTAAATTCCTGTCCTCGCGCCTCCTCGCTCTGCACATTTTGTGTGTATCTCTTATCACTTCAGACGTTTGTTCTATTCGACCGTAAGTAGACATCACCGGATATTCCGCCATGATTCCAGTTCGAAGCGAGCGTATATGTTTGATTCAAAGGGCATTAAAGTGTGCGAGTCGTGAATTTAAATTGTATTTATTTACAGAGGTATATTATGTCACACTCACACTTCTCTAGTAAGTTTCGTCTGTGTGTGAAGATGCTGCGCAGCGCATATCTTGTATGCATATCTATTCATATTTTAATGTATTTTTTCCTAGGGTAAATGAGCAACATTGTTATAAAACTAGGCAAAGTCTCATGGATATTACATTGTCGTTTTAATACTATGTATGGTCGTAGGTCTTTTAGATATTCTGGGGCACTTTTGTGGAATAAGTTACCTCTGGACATTAAAGGTATTTCGAATATGGTTAGTTTTAGTTTAAAAGCTAAAAGTTTGTTCTTAAGTGGGTTGTTTTGTTGATGAATTTGCATTATATACGTGGTTATTTGTGACTGTACAATTTTGTAGATGTGGAATTTTATTGTAATTTTTGTATTTATAATGCAGTACCAGTGTACCTGTTACCGGGAGTGAAGTTTGTGCTTTACATCAAGGACCACAATGGAAATAAGTTTTGTTTTAAACTTTATTGTGTTATCCTTGACGAATAGAGTGTATTCACTACTTTTTTGTCAAATAAACAAACAAACAAAAACAAATATCCATGACTAAATGTTCCGAAGTGAAGAAAACTTCAACGGATTTCCCATGCTCAGGGAGTAGGGAGCAATGAACACTGTGTAGGGATCATATCAATCGGAACACAGTTCATGCACGTAGCTCTCTTCTAAAGAGCTGGTTATCTGAATCAGGTGTGTTAACTAAGAGAGACATGCAAAATATGCAGAGCGGGGAGATGCGAGGACTGGGGTGGGGCTACATAAAAGGGTGGGGCTACATAAGGTCTATAAGGGAAATGCTTTCTAGGCTATAATTTGAATACATTCACTCACAGATTCATTCTCGAAACGGCATGAATGTCACAGCGATAACTATGAATCTAAATTCGTGTTTACATCTGGAAGACGTATATATATTTTAGTGTTTGCTCATTGGCAATACGTCTGTAGGACTTTTCCTGATGGATGTCAAATAGACATTTATAAAATGTCTTTAAGATGTTTATGATTTAGAATGTATGTAAAACTGACAACTTAAAAATGTTTGTACATAGCAGATGCTTTCCAGATGAAGAGATCTTTAACAGACATCTTGTAGACATATGTGTGTTATCTGGGATATTTTACAGATAATCCCAAGCATACTAACACTTAACTCTAGCATTAATTAAGCTAATTTTGTACTTTATCTATTACACAGTGAATCTTAAATTTGATTTGTATGTTTTGTACAGTTTGTGATAAACTTTACTTTGTTCAATGTAGAAATAAATTTGGTGCTACATCGCCACCATTCATTGATTACTTGAAGGAAATTTTGAGAAGGTACCCAGATGGGGGACAAATATTAAAGGTAGGTAAACAAAACAAAACAAAAACTTTACGTATTGCATATACATATTAATTGTCAAAATGGTATGCATCTTATATATCACTGTATCAAACGATACTAATTATTCTATAAAATATCAGGAGCTGATACAGAATGCAGACGATGCAAGAGCTTCAACTGTGGTGTTTATTCATGATGAGAGACATTATGAGACTCACAGCCTGTGGACTGAAGAGCTTGGAAAATATCAAGGTATTTTTGTCGTAAACACTTTTCTCATTAATAGGTCGCAGCCATGAGGATTTCAGGTGTTTTGCAGCCTATCTTCTGTTTTATAAATGGGAAGGAGTTTTGAGTTCAGTTTTTATACTGTAACTCTTTAGATTAGGGAACACATATTCATTATTAAGAGCTTTCTCTCAATAAAACTCCTAATTTGCTGCTTACTGATGGTAAGTAAGGTAGTTGTTGTAGTAGTTAAGTTTAGGCATGGGATCGGGTGAAGAGCTCTAGAATATGGTTGTGCAGAATAAAGCATTAATATGTGCTTTTTAAATACTAGTAAACAGCCAAAATTCTAGTAATATGCATGGTATTAAGCAACTAGTTAATAGCGAATAGTGTTCCCTGTTCTAAAGCGTTACCTTTTATACTAAATCAAACTTTTAGACACTTTCTCAGTAATAACTGAAATCTGTGCTTCTCTTTTGACAAAACACTAGTCACCACTCTTCTCAAACTTTTATATCTAAGATATCCAAAAACCAGGTCAAAATCACAGTTTGATCCTAAAATTAAACAGGCTGGAAATGTGCACACAGTAAAATATGAGAGACATGATTATTTTTTATCTGCTAGGACTAATACTGACATTCTTTACTATTCTATGCAAAAGACTAAATTTTACAGTTTTTTTGTTCAATCATTTTTGTATGATCAGCCATCTATAACTTTGATCTGGCAGGACCTGCTCTCTATGCTTTCAATGATGCAGCCTTTACAGAGGAAGACTGGGAGGGTATTCAGAGAGTTGGCAGAAGCATCAAGCAGGATGACCCAACGAAAGTTGGGAGATTTGGGATCGGTTTCAACTCTGTTTATCATATTACAGGTAATATATAGGCTACTACATTACCAGATGGGCATATACAATGTTTTGGGTATTCTAGTGCCTGTTGATTAGAAATCCTACAATATTGATTCACGTAGTTTCAACATCGCAATATGTCATTTTTAAATTATATTTCACATTATGTAACCTAAGCTAATAATTAATTAAACATTTGTTTATAAATTAAAAATTTGTTTATACAATAAAGAATAATGTAATATCGACTTACTGCATTGGCCAGAATTTTAAAATTGGTGCATCCCTAATTATAGTGTTCAGGGGTGTCCCCGACTAAGGATTTACAAAGTTGAATCGGAATTTTCGAATCTTGCCGATAGTCAACTGATAGTCTAATCATATGTTTGGGGGCGGGGCAAAATACATTACAATGCTAAATACAATTGTAATGCAAAATACATTACAAGAGTCAAGTAGTCAGACATTCGACAGTCATAATTACGGACATTAACACACAGGGAAAATGTGTAATGGACGCCTCGCAGATACAAAAATAATGGGTAACACTTTAAAATAATGGTCTGTTGTTAACAAGTAACTATGCAGGTAGGTAGTACTACATTAACACTTAACTTAATACTATTAATTAATAGAGAAGCAAGATTAACTAAGCAGTAAGTAGTAGCAAATTTAGGACAAAGGTAGTTCCTTATTAGATATTTGATAATTACTAAATAAAAATATCCTCATTGAGAACTACTTGCGAACTATGACCAGTTAATAAAGAATAAGTCATTAATTACTAATCACAACAGTAACGTCTTAAAAGTGAACAATTGGGTTCTTTGTGGAAACTAATTTATGAATATGATATCCCCCAAATAAGTCGGCTACAGGTTGAAATTGTGACTACTACTCTTACCAAAGGATGGATGCTCAAACTTAAACATAGACTAATAATACAAATAATACATTTAAAAATGTTAATAATTAGGAAGTGATTGAATTAGTTCATAATTATGAGCTCTAGTTTGTGTCAGTTCAGTATGTCTCCGATTCCAAAGTGACAGTAGGCTGGGGAGGACTTTTCTTGAATATAAATAATGATGTTCTCTTGACAAAAACAATTCACATCCTTAATGAAGGCATCGACTGCATTTATATTGTGTTCAGCACAAAA
>NW_015505562.1:277199-281560 GCF_001515645.1 Sinocyclocheilus grahami | reverse complement strand
AGGAACTACTAGTGATCTGGACCATTATTTAAAAGTGAAAAACACCTTAACCACTCAGTAATTACTCACAAGTAAATTAATAAGTTATTTAACATATTTTATGTCTGACATACTGTACAGTCATACATTTGTGTGAAGCACTAGTGATATTTTAGCAGTAGGTCTTTTGGAGAGGGATACATTGATATTGAACTGACACGAAGCAGAGATCATAACTGTGAACTAATTCAATCATGAGCTTGTCAGCATCTTAATTATAAAAAAATTTAAATAAATTATTTTTATTATTATTCTATGTTTAAGTTTGAACATTCATCCTTTGGTAAGAGTAGTAGTCACAATTTCAACCAGTAGCCGACTTATTTGGGGGATATCATATTCATAAATTAGTTTCCACAAAGAACCCAATTGTTCACTTTTAAGACGTTACTGTTGTGATTAGTAATTAATTGCTTATTCTTTATTAACTGGTCATAGTTCACAAGTAGTTTTCAATGAGGATATTTGTATTTAATAATTATCAAATATCTAATAAGGAACTACCTTTGTCCTAAATTTGCTACTACTTACTGCTTAGTTAATCTTGCTTCTCTATTAGTTAATAGTATTAAGTTAAGTGTTAACGTAGTACTACCTATTACTTCCTGCATAGTTACTTGTTAAAAACGGACCATTATTCTAAAGTGTTACCAAATAATGTTTTATGTTTTGATTAAAAGATAGTTAACATTAAACGTCAGCGAAACCCTAAGAATTCACACATTTTTTTACAATAGTTTTCTCATTATAACATTATGTATATGGCGGTAGTTATTGTTCTGCCTTTCTTTTTTGAGCTACGCGCGCTGAAGATGACCAGTAGAGTGAAGCATTAGCAGGTTTTTAATCAGTGGGATTTAACTCATCATTTATCTCATAGAAATATGCTTCGTAATTTATACAACATAACGTTAATATTAGGACTTGTCTGCACAAAATGCCCCAAATGCATGAACATGTCTGCGCGACTCTGAATGAAAACATTTTGTGGACGCGTCCTTCACTCAACAACGTGCAGAAACACAGCAACTAAACTCAAAAAATTCACAGCTTTTTATTATAATAGTGTTCTCATTATAATGTATATGACAGTCCTAGTCATAGTTATTAATATTCTGCATTGTTGTTTGTCCTGCTCGCTCGTGCTGCGCGCTGAAGAGATAATCACCGTAGTACTACAATGAAGTGCTTTACTGCAGCGCAACTCAATCAAATGCATCATATATGCGATAAATCAAGCGTAGCGTTCGTTCTGGCAGGTCACGTTAGTCAAGCTTGGCTCAGCTGACGCTCAGCTAATCCCCATCTACCTATGGGAATACGACACCTATCTAAGCATTCATATATATAAGGTCCCTCTAGTATTATCAGCAGTATTCACATTGCTCAATAGCTAATTAAATGGCGAATTCGGCAGGCAAAACACCATTAACAGAAATCGGGAATTTAGCAAGTGGAATTAATTTTCCCAATGGAATCACCTCCGATTCATTCAAGTTCGTTAACTTAAACACGTGAATTCACCACATTTATCATAAGCTGCCTGATTCGGAAGTAACTGAGTTAGCATTACTTCACGCATCGCTACATTATTGACATGGACTCCACGAGTTATGTAACTGACTCAAGAACAAGTTCAGATGGGAACTTCATCCCCAAGAAGGATATCAAGAGATCAAGCATCCCCGTCACAGCTGCTTTGTTTCACTCTCTCGAACGTTTTCACAAGCTAAGTTCCTTTTAATGGTCTCAGGTTTGGCAACATGCACGTTGGTAAGGCTATCTGTTTTGCTTAGGCTCATTTAGTTGTTTTCAGTTACATGCTTGTGTTGTGCTAGTTTGTGTGACCTATTGGCAATGTGCGGTACTTTTCTGTTGTCACTGGCAACATGCTTGTCACTGCATATGCTGCACTTAAAGGGGGGTCTAATGCTATTTCATGCATTCTGAGTTGTTTACACTGTTAAGAGTTGGATTCTTATGCACGTGCGCGTGCACTCAGCGAGCTGCGCTCTACGCGTTTCATTCATGGTTAACTTACTGAAGTCATCGGCAGAGCTGAAGTTACTTGCTCGAGAAGACTGTCTCTAAAGATGTGTGTTTTTGGATGTGAGGAAAAAATAACCTTCTTCAGTGTTATGTGAACAGTGGATGCAATTAGTTTTATCCGGGGCAGCAACGGAGTTTCACGAGCGTGTTTGTTGTTTCCGTCACTTCGGTGACAAATATTTTATAATAAGGTACATTCTGACACTGGAATACTGATTTCTCGCTAGAAATAACTTCAGACGCCATCTTTATTTTGCTCAACCATCACGGGATAGGACACAGGATTGTAGCTATCAAGGCAGCGAAGGATGCTTCTATTCTGCCTTTAAATATCAACCAGATGAAGGTATCTCAGGAGGCAGGAAGTGAAGCACATTTCCTACCTTGAAATGTGTCCTCCAAAGGCAGCATTTTCTAGTTTCAGATGCAGCCATCAGTTCATCGTTGATTCTGCTCCGGTACCAGACACGCTTGTTCTGTCTAGTCTTATTGGAAACATGCTTGTTCTTAAGCTCTCGGTTGTGTAGCGTCTGGACCAATCAGACACACCATTTGTCATTTGATTTAACAAATCAGTTATTCATTAGATTAAAAAAACGTTCACAGACCCCTCACCCAATAAACATACTGGGTGCCAAGTTGTCTGTGAACAGGGCCCAGGACCCTGGTTACCATGGCAACCCTGACACCAGATACATTTATGACCTAATGGAATGCGAAGCAGGGAAAATCACTGCATGTTCCATAGGAAATCCACAATGCACAGTAGAAATGGACTTTTCTACTAATTAATTCATAGGAAAACCTTTCTTTGAATAAACACACATATCCTTCAGGTCATGGTGTATGTTGTCTTTGATATTTTTAGACTATTCTATGCATGCTTATGATGGAACCCATTCCTGTCATCTTGCCATATGTAATCATACCATGTTTAGTATCTATGAATTCGCCTTCTGATGATCTAAACGAGCGTGTATATTATATGTTGGTACATAGGCAATATATTAGTGTCCTGAGAATCTTTAGTAATTTCGATTCAAGTTCCATTTGCAAAGTACCATGCCCTCACACAAAGGGTCATAAAAACTCCCCAGTATCTCAAAACTCCCACTTGGGATGTCTGCCTTTCTCATTGGACAAGCCCATTTTGAGAGGCGGGAATCTTACGAGACATTAAAAGCCCCACACTAGGGACCCTCCCAGAGTCGGTGGTTTGTTAGGTTTTGAGAAGATGTGAGCTACAATGCTCCAGGACATCCTTAAGTTTTGTTGACAGACAGTTGACCCTGAGAGGTCAAGTTAATATCTACAGCGGATCTAAATATTTATAATTAATTATAACTAGTTATGATTAATTATTCATATTTCCCCATGAGCTGATTCACTATAGTTGTATTGGGAATATTCTTGTTCTTAAGTTATAGTTGTATTGTCGGGAGCACGCTTGTCCCAGAGCTATCTGGTTGTTATTGGAACATGCTTGTTCTAAAAGCTGTAGTCATATTGGGAACATGCTTGTTCTTAAGCTGTAGTTGTATTGTTGGGAACATGCTTGTTCCAGAGCAGTCTGGTCGTTATTCGTAACATGCTTGTTCTTAAAAGCTGCAGTTGAATCGGAAACATGTTTTTCTTAAGTCTATCTGGTGTTATTGAGAAAATGTTTCTTAAGCTTTTAAGGTATTGACAACATACTCATTAGGTCATCCGTTAAAGGCAACATGATTGTTGCTATAGATTATGCAGATTTTGGCAACATACTTGTTTTGGTAATTTGGTTAAGGGCAACATGCTGTAAGGCCTCTGTGAATATCACACAAATGAACGATTGAATCTCCGCATTTCACCGGAAAAACTAAAGACTCTCCTCCCCAGTTAACTGCGGTCGTAAAGAAGATCAATGATCAACAGGGCACCTAATTGTCTGGACCTGCTTCTGGTCAAGGCCTGGTCCTTATCCCTTAGGGGGATCTGAACTGCTTAAACCCTAACTATCACCAGGAGAGAATAAACTCCCTCTGTCTGAAGACCCTTCAAGGACCAGATGTGTAGTGTAACGTTGACCAGCTTCAGCATAAATAAACCAGCTAATAAACAACAGAACAAAGAACATGGTATCTGAAAATGTTCCAGAGACAGACTCGCCCGGACCCCATGACCGTTTAACGCATAAATTGATAATCTGATCAACAAAAGAGACAATTTTAAAGCTCCATGTCCGAGCGAGAAGAATGGCAGACATACACTCGTGACATGGGCATGACCTCAGGACA
>NW_015505562.1:260963-277179 GCF_001515645.1 Sinocyclocheilus grahami | reverse complement strand
GTTTTATTACCCTTTTTTAGGAAATAAGGTTATTAAAATGTGTGTAATATGTGAAGTTTAATCTTGAACGAATGGGCACGACAAATGCAGAATGTTGAAATGAAGTAAACTTTAATAGTATGTACAATACTTGCATTTAAGAGACTTTATAGAAGTATTAACACAACTTTTATAGATGGTGTCCTCATGTGACGAATTGAAGCCTCTTGTTAATGTATGCACGCTCCGCCTTGCAAGAAGTTGATTGGAAGATCGCACCGTGGGACGGACTTATGCCCCGGATCAAAAACCAATGCAAGACAGACTCGAGTACTTGCTTGCTTCTTCGCTTTTCACCGTGTTAAGAGCACTCCAACTTGTGCTCACACGCTTACCATCAAAGCGATCGGTCATCTAAAACTCAAACACTTCAGTTGAAACTTCGTGATTGTCAGAGATCTTCAAAGAACTTAAAAGTCTTGCAAACTCAGACTTTTCAGCAGAACTGCTCAAGCCTCTGCATCATCAAGAAACCAACCAATGTCCGGAAGGGCTTCCCCAAAGGGGACTCTCAGCTGACCCCCATCAACCTAGAGGAATATGACACATATCTAAGCATTCATATATAAGGTCCCTCAGTATTATCAGCAGTTTTCACATTGCTCAATAGCTAATTACCATCCTCCATCTCAGTAACCAATCAGTAGGAGCTTACAAATTATCATAATTGTATTGACCTGTGGCCAAGGAAAATACACATAGTCAGATTGTTAAGATACATGGACATTAACGTCTCGCTGGACGACCGTTGATAAGGTGTAAACTATTAAAATTTGAAATCAGTTCTAATCAGGTTGACTTCGAATTTTCAGATTTGAGTCCTCTCAAAACCTGAATGAATTAATAATAATTAATTCCCTAAGAAAAGTAATCAGACATTACAATGCTTGTTGCTTAAGGCTTTGAGATTTTGTTATCAGTTTGTGTTGGGGGATATCAGCATATAGTTTTGTTTTGGGGGGTTATCGCTGCTCTCCCTGCTCTCATCCATGCTAGGTTGCATGGATGCACAGGGAGTTCTTGCCCAGAACAGAACCATACTGCCAATTGTCAATCATTTTGGATGATAGTGTTCCTGACAGAAATCAAGTGTTGCGTTAGTTCTGGCAGGTCACGTTAGTCAAGCTCGCATCAGCTGACTCTCAGCTGACCCCCATCAACCTTGAGGAATATGACACATATCTAAGCATTCATATATAAGGTCCCTCAGTATTATCAGCAGTTTTCACATTGCTCAATAGCTAATTACCTTCCTCCATCCCCAGCTCCTCCTCTGTCAGTCAGGATTCAGCCTTCTGATTATCCTTTGAATCAGACTAATTCTAAAATGTGTACATAAAATTATTTAACTTTAACGATATCTGCAATACATTTATGTTGGTTCTGTTCTGTTTTCCCTGGGGGGGATGGTGGGGGGGTATCGCTGCTCTCCTTGCTCTCATCCATGCTAGGCTGCATGGATGCGCAGGGAGTTCTTGCCCAGAACAGAACCATACCGCCAATCTAAACTGTATGCTAATTGTCAGTCTTCTTTGATGATAATGGTCCTGACAGAAATAATATATACCCAATATATATAAACCGGCTGAAATGTTTAGAAATCACTTGTACCCTACCTGATCAAAAAAATCCAGTCTTTCACTCTGCCTGTGTCAGTTTGAGTCTGGTTAAAGTTTTAAATGCCTGCTTTTATGTAGTTAATAAAGTCTTATTTTTATCACACTTGACGTTGTTCATTGTTTGCTCATAACTGGAGTCACTTAATCATGCAGATTTATGCTACAATTTCTTTGTAGAATTGTACAGTAAGAAAGTTATTTCCCCTAACCAGGAAATTAACGTTCTTAGAATTGACAGACAGTTGACCCTGAGAGGTCAAGTAAATATCTACAGCGGATCTAAATATTTATAATTAATTATAACTAGTTATGATTAATTATTCATATTTCCCCATGAGCTGATTCGCTACAGTTGTATTGGGAAAATTCTTGTTCTTAAGTTATAGTTGTTAAGTTCAAACTGGTTCTATGTGAAATCAGACATTGAGCACCCCATATAGCCAAAATGGCATGATCGTAACACCTCAGCGAATGTTCGACTGTGAGATTGGTAGTCAAATCAGGCACCTCCTATCTAAGCATCAAATCTTCAACTATTCGGGGTCACCCCTAATAGTGTTATATCAAAACTCAGTAATTGCAATAACCTAACTGGCTGCAATATCAGGACACTACCTCCCAGGGTACTTGGGGTGTCATATTCTGACAGGGGATTTAGCACAACACTAGCGAGGCTGACAGTATTAAAAAATATTATTGTTTTTACAGACTTGCCATGTGTCTTCAGTTCTGAACACCTAGCCATTTTCGACCCACAAAAGATGATGTTTGGAGAGGATGAAGAAGGCTACCGATGGTCTTTGAATGACGAAGAGGACAGAGAGAGCCTTTTGAACTTGAGAGATCAGTTTCAGCCCTTTCAAAATATTGTCAGTCAAGTCAAAAGTTGTACCTGGGAGAAGGTCATCAGCGAGGAGCAATACTTCAAAGGAACGCTCTTCCGCTTTCCTCTGCGTAATGAGGCTTCTGAGATCTCAGATAACTTATATGATTCCACAAAAGTTACCCAACTATTTGACAGTTTCATTGCTGATGCAGACATCAGTCTTCTTTTCCTGAGAAATGTGACATCCATTACTTTACTGCATATTGACACCAATGGCCTCTGCAACAATAGGCTAAAAGTTTCAGTGTCAAATTACTTTATTACTGACCTTTCTCATGTCAAGCAGGAATCATTTGACAGAAAAACAAGTTTTAAAACAGTATCACAGATTTCCCAGCAAATGGAAGAAACAAAATCCCAGTGGCTTGTGACAACTTGCCTTCTGAAACAGGGATATATACTAGAGATTGACTCTCTAGCTAATAAGCTGAGCTTCTACCCTCAAGCTGACACAGCATTTCGATTAGATGAAGACAGATCACTTTGCAATGGGCGACTAAGTTGCTTTCTTCCACTTCCAAATAATGAACCAAACAAAACCGGACTTCCCATTCACATCAATGCTTGCTTTGGCCTGACAGACAATCGGAGGTTCATCAAGTGGCAAGAGGAGGATCAGAAGAATGATGAGTCTGCGATGTGGAATGAGCTGCTCACAAAAGAGATTCTTCCTCATGTATATCTCATGATGATCCTAGATGCCATTCAGCTATCAGAAAACTCAGCCCTGCCTTCTCCCACTGTGTACAACCTTTGGCCTGACCTATCGAAGACTGTACATAAAGAGAGATGGCATGAAGTTGCAACAGATACTCTGAAAGGTCTATTTGAATACAAGATCTTTCACCTTGCTGATGATGAGCAAATCTGGGTGTCTGCCTCAGACGCAGTTTTTCCAGTAAACAATATACGTAGTGACACAATGTCTGCTGTGTCAATATTATTGATTGCTGAAGGAGAGAACCTGGTCACAGTCCCAGAACATGTTTTGAGAGATGTTCAAGAAATCTTCCCTGAAAGTGACACCTTGACATGGGTGACTCCATCTTATGTTAGAGATGTCCTACACAGGAGTGAGGCTGAAAATCTCAGTAAAGATGACAAATATTCTCTTCTTGAATTTGCTCTCAGTGATGAAAAGTACACAGAGCTACAAGGACTGAAGCTTCTACCTCTCAGTGATGGAACCTTTACTTCATTTGGCAATGGAGTGCAGAACATTGTTTTGATTGACAATGATAAGTTTCCAAGGTAAGGTTTGACACAGTCTCTTTCCTGTTTGAGTTCTTTAGTGTGTTTGTATTGTGCTGTCAAAGTAGTAATATTCTATTTTGTTTGTCTTTATTCAGAACATTGCTGCCATTTTGTAAACAAAGTTTTTTACCCAACGATCTGAGCCATTTTTGCACTATGCAACTAAGGAAACTAGCTACAAAGGGTAAGAAAAAATGTTTCATATATTTTAACCGGAATGTGAATAATAGTATGAAATTAATATGTGTGGGTGTGTTTCAGGCATATATAACATAATCAATTTGGATGCACAACATGTTGTTGCACTCATGAAGAAGCACTTACCTATGGACTGGAAAGTGACCGAAGGTCATGTGACATGGAAAACAGCAGAAGATCATCATCCTCCAAAGAGCTGGCTAGCTGAATTCTGGAAGTTTCTTAGCAGTGAATGGAATGACTTAAGCAGCTTTATTGACATGCCTTTAATACCACTGGAGCCACTGTGGAGTTCAGGCAATTCTGTATTGTTAGCAAGATTGCAAAGTAACACAACTTTGATCTTTCAGAGTAGCACAGGGTCCAACTTGTCAGATAATGTTGAGAAAGTGTTAAAAATGGTGGGATGTACAGTCATAAAAAGAGATGAATGCCTTAGACATTATGACATTGAGAGTTATGTTCTTCCAGCTTCACCAAGAAATGTTCTACAAGTCTTTGTAAACTCAAACAGAGACCAGGTCATCAAAGCCATTGCCTCTGCTTCCTCACATGAAAGAGAGGAGTTGAAAGTGTACATCTCTTCTTTGGATTCTCTCTCAATTGCTGAACAGGACCTACTTTCCATGTTGCCTATCTTCAGAATAATGTCTGGGAAATATTTTGCAGTTGAATCAAAACAAGCAGTTGTTTCAACCACCAGTCCAGCCATTCCAAATGATCTGCCAATGCCTGACACCATTGTACAGTGTGCAAATGAAGCTGATCGCAGACTTTTGACTCTTCTGAAAATTGAACTCTTGGATGCAGCTAAAGTGGCTGTTCATTTGGTTGACTGCATTAAGACAGGCTTTTTCCAAAATGTTGAGGAACAGACAATAATGACCTGGATACTGAATAATGGTAGCATTCTACTCTCACAAAGTGAGCAGCTGTTCACAAAAACAAAAAGTCTCAATTTTATTGAGACCACTCAGGGAGAACGTAAACAAGCCTCAGATGTTTTTGATCCAAGAAACAGGATATTCCAGGACCTTTTCGAAACAGATTTCTTTCCCCCACCTATTTACACAAAGACCCAGGAAATGCTTCAGAGTTTGCAATGCCTTGGCTTAAAGGCGGACCAAAAAGAAATATCAACAACAAACATACTCCAAGTCATAAATCATATTGAAATGCTTTGTGTTCACTCACCAGATAAAGCATTCAAAAAAGCAAATGCTATTGTTCAAGTACTGAATGAGAATGATTTCCTTGCGAAATTCACCAAGATGCAGATAGAAGAGATGATGCAAAGGCAGTGGGTGCCCTGTGAAAATCCAAAGTTCTTGAATGGAAGAGAGATTTCTACAGGTTTGTACAAGCCAGCTGAAGTTAGGGATTCAAAGTATTCTTCAATTGTTGGATATGTAATGCCCCTTACCTCTGAGCTAACAGGACATGTCTGCAACCATCTTGGACTTAATGACACCCCTCCTGCTGAAAAAGTCTTAGAGAACCTCTCTGCACTGAGATCAATGTTCAACCCAAATTCAGACTTTCAATTTAAAACCGAGCTACACAGTATCTATAAATACATGCAGGACAACTTGAGAAATTTCAGAGATTTAATGGACACAAAATGCATTCCCTGGATCTGGAATAAAAGTGAGTGGGTTTGTCCAGGAGATATAATTTTAGCTTATCCACCTGAATTGGATCTAAGTCCTTACATCAAGAAAGTGCCTGAAGAGATTTTGCAATATGAAAACCTGCTAACGCAATTTGGTGTGAAGAAAACACTGTCTGATGAGGAAATTGAAGACATACTCCATGGCATAAAACAAATAATTGACCGCAGGTGTCCTCCTCATGGAGACTCAACAGAACTGAAAGTGACAATTGCCATTCTTGACTGGATGCGAAAAAATGAGATGCATTTTAAGGACAGTACACCTGTGCCTGTCATGGGACAAAACCAAAACTTTTCTCTGCAGTCTTTATCCAAAACAGTCTTCTGTGACATAAGTGCTGAAGGACTAGAAGACCTGAAACAGGACAATGAGGAATTCTATGTCATTCATGAAGAAGTTCTACCCCTCACTGCAAGATGGTTGAAAGTCCCATTCTTAAGTACTCGCATCTTAAAACCACAGTTCATACAAGCAGAGCAAGAGTTATTTGGTATAGAACAATGTGGGCAATCTGAACCGATTACTCAAAGAATTAAGAACATTCTTAAAGAGTATGATGAAGAAAGTGACATTTTCAAAGAACTCCTACAAAATGCTGAGGATGCTGGGGCAACCACGTGTAAATTCCTTATTGACTTCCGAAAACACAGAGACCCCCCTGAAACCCTAATTGATGATGGAATGGCCCTCTGCAATGGACCATGCCTTTGGATCTTCAACAATGAGCTCTTTTCACAAGAAGACTGGGAAAACATTGTCAAAGTGGGATCAGCATCAAAGGAAAACAAAGTTGAGATGATTGGAAAGTTTGGGCTTGGATTTAATTCTGTTTACCATGTGAGTGATATTCCTTCAATTTTGAGTGGGAACACCCTTCTCATACTTGATCCAAATGTCACCCATTTGGAAAAGCACATACTCAGCAAAGGAAACCCAGGAATTAAACTCAACCCATTCCAGGAACGGCTGTACAAAAGGTTTCCTGGACAGTTTAAATCTCATGAAGGCATTTTTGATTGTGATCTGTCAGCCCAAAACAGCAAGAAAGCTTACAATGGCACCTTGATAAAATTACCATTTCGCACTCTGGAGGAGGCAAACAAGTCAGAGATCAGTTCAAAGGTATATGACGAAGAACGCATTTGGAGTTTTAAAAATAATTTGACTGACAACTCAGAAACTCACCTACTATTTCTGAAGAGGATTAAATCTTTGTCCCTTCAAATTGTCCATGAAAATGCATCAACTCCTCCACAGGTTGATCAGATTCACACTCCCCTAAAAATATCCAGAGAAGTCATGACTTCATTTGCTGTCTCGAATGACACACCACTCCAAGAGATAAAGAGCACTTTCGGAAATACTGATATCACATGTGAAAACATGATTGATGTCAACAGTGCACACATTGTTAAAATAGTTCATGAGCACTCAGAGAGGTACCTTACACAGTACTGGCTTTTGTACTCATGTTTTGGGATGCATGATTCAATGCATATGTTCCAAAAAATAAATGATCAAGAACATGTGTTTTCATTTCCAATTGGAGGTATAGCTGTACCTTTGCATAGAGAGGCAAAAACTAAAGCATGGTACCCTGATGAAAGCCTCAGTGGCCATGCTTTTGCTTTTCTTCCTCTCTCGATTAAGACAGGTCTTCCAGTCCATATAAATGGGACTTTTGCAGTCACATCAAATAGGAAAGGCCTATGGGAAAAAGGAGTGAAGTCTGAGTGGAACAAAGCTTTACTTAAAGATGCTGTAACCTCTGCTTATATCACTACACTGCTTGAGATGAAGAAAATGGATCAAAATGGACATATCCAGAACTATTCCTTCTATGCATTCTGGCCTAACACAGAGAAAGTAAGCAAAGCATTTTTACCCTTGGTTGAGTCCTTCTACTCAGCAGTTGCACAGATTGGCAATGGTAAATCTCTGGATCTTTTTAGCAATGGACATAATTGGTGTTCTATGGACAAGGCAAGATTTCTGAATCCAAAAATTGAGAAGAACCAAGCAGTTGGAGACATTGCTATGAAAGTGTTCTTGAGCTTGGGAACTTCGTACTCCTGTGTTGTTTCTCTCCCAACATGGGTAAGAGACAGTTTTAATTATTGTGGCTTCAAGGAAATTATCAAACAGAAGACAATCAACTGGCCTGAGTTTTACAACATTGTGTTTAAGAACTTGAGTGCTGTGGACAAATGCAACATAAATTTTCTTGTTCTTAATGCCATTGACTTGAATGATCCTGCTGTTGATGACTTGCTGAAAAGTTACGCTTGCATTCCAGCACAGAATTGTCAGAAGTTTCAATTTATCAAGCGACTTGTGAATCCGTCTGGCAAAGTGGCTTGTTTGTATACACTTGAGGAAGGACGCATTCTTGAAGGAACTGCAAATGACTTCCTCTCACCAAAAAGGATTCAAAGACTTTCAGATTTGGGAATGCTGAGTGACCGCCTCCCTTTAGAAGACATCACAGAAAGAGCGGGGAAGATATCTAGTGTTTGGAAACAGGATAAATCTAAATTTCATAAATGCCTTCAGTGTCTCATGGAGTCAATGAAAGACTCCTCAGAAGATGTGAATTCTCTGCACTGGCTCACACTCTCTCAAATACCATTCCTTCCCGTCTTAGCTCCTTTAGTTCAGCAAAACAGGAACACCTCCGTTCTTAAAAAACCCTCTGAAGTTTACAGTGCCCATTGTCGCAATTTAGTTAGCATGACAGAATTCACAATTGATCATTCAAACCTTCAAATGCACAGTTATGATCCAGTTTTCCAAAAACTGAGAGTATGGACAAATCCACCAGTTGAGACAGTGCTTCAGCAGCTGTTAAATGCACACAAACACTGCCATGCATTTGAAAAGTCTGCTCTCCTTAACATTGCTCAGACTTGCTATGAATATCTCAACAATTACTTGTTGGAACAGAAAGATCCCAATCCAATTATTGGGCATGCAAAATCATACCCACTCATTTTCATCGAGGACCGCTTTGTAAATGTGAGGTCAGTGGCCAGAAGTGAAGAATTTGAGGAGAAACCATATCTCTATGTGCTTCCAGTCATTTTCTCCAAATTTGAGAGGCTGTGGGACTACCTTGGTGTCAAAAAACAATTCACAAAGGAGCAATATGTTGCTGCAATTGAGGAAATGCAGGCTTTATATGGATCTCACCCTCTTTCCACATTAGACCTCCATAAGTGTGCTGCAATACTCGTAAATGGACTGTATAAAATCAAAGAAGAACTGATTATAAACTGTCTCATACCTGATGAGAGCGGTGTGTTGACATCTTCTAAGGAGCTGAGATTTAATGACAGCCCATGGATGCCTGTCTCAGCTGGTGTCAAGCTCTCCCATGAGCTGATACCTCGGCCTGTGGCCTGTCATTTTGGTGTAATGACAACAAGACACCATACTCTGGAAAAACATTTTGTCAGTGGGTTTTCCCTTCATGACAAAGAGTTTGGACAAACCGAGAAACTAACTGTCAGAATAAAAAATATAATTGAGGCATATCCATCTAAAAAGGATATTGTGAAAGAGCTCATTCAAAATGCTGATGATGCAGAGGCAACAGAAATTCACTTTGTGTGGGACAAAAGAAAACATAGGACAGAAAAGATATTTGGAGAGAAATGGGAACTGGTTCAAGGCCCAGCACTTTGTGTGTACAACAATAGAACATTTTCTGATGCTGACGTGAAAGGTATTCAGCAGTTGGGGGAAGGAGGAAAACATGGCACTTTAGGGAGAACTGGGAAATATGGACTTGGCTTCAATTCAGTGTATCATCTGACAGATTGTCCATCTATCCTGACTGGTGACAAATGGCTCTGCATTTCTGATCCAAATCTAAAATACATGGAAGGTGTAACAAAACAGTCCCCAGGTCGCATGTTTTTAATGGAAGACAATTTAAAAAAGTCTTTTGAGGATGTTTATCATACCTTTCTTCCAGAAATGTTTGATCTCAATTCTGGAACCATGTTCAGGCTTCCTCTCAGGACAGAGAAAATGGCAGAAAAATCAGAAATATCTAGACATACAGTCACAGATCGTGACATGAAGGAACTTTACTATGCCTTAACAGAAGATCCTGAAGGACTAATTCTCTTCTTGAAACACATCACAAAAATACAGTTTTTGGAGATCAGTGAAGATGGAAAACATACAAAATGTTATTTCCTTATCGAAAAGATATACACAGAGGAGAGTATGGTAAACAAAGAAAACTTTCATAGACACGTTAAAGAATCCCTCATGTCAGGAACAGCAGAACCCTGCAAAACCATCTATGACATGCAAATCTCATCAGGAAATAAACAAAGCAAGTGGGACATTGCAGAGTGCTTTGGCTTCTCAAATCAAATCCAGGAGAGAAAAAACAAACTAGGTTATTTCAAAGTTCCTCAAGCTGCTCTGGCTGCATGTTGGAGCAGCTCATTTAACCACACATTTACTGGTAGTGCATTTTGTTCTTTGCCCTTACCTGGACAAACTGGTTTACCAGTTCACGTGAATGCAAATTTTGAAGTAGATTCTTCTAGAAGGGACTTGTGGAAACAAGATGGTGATAGTCTGAAGACTGAATGGAACCAGTCATTGAAAGTAAACATAATTTCACCACTCTATGCTGACCTCCTGTTAAGTCTCTGTTCAGTCATAAAGCAAGATACACCTACAGCTCTTGTATTCCTCAAGCCACAGTTAGATTCTTGGCTAAATTACTTTCCATGCATTTCACAGAAAGTAGACAAAGTCTGGCATGAGATGATTCTTGAGGTCTATAGATCAGTTAACCAGTTTGACCATCCTGTCATACCCACAGTACACGCTGTTCCTGAGTCATCACATCTTTCACAACAAAAATACACAGTTACCTGGTGCCGTGTGTCTGAACCACATTCAGAAAAGTGTCCATATTTCACAACTGGGGACCATGAAGGAATTTTCGAAATTTTACATGACACTGGAATGAAATTAGTGCCATACTCTTTGAAAATGCATGAAATAAAAGCACATTTTAAAGCAGCTGGTGTGAATGTGACAGAAATCAGTGCGTCAGCAGTGATGAACTTCTTGAAGCAAAGATCACTGAATGATCCTTCCCAGACAACTGGCAGTTTGCCTTTGCACATCGACCAGACTTTGATAAAAAACAAAACAAGATGCTCAAAACTTTTGAACTTCTGCTTGACAAATGTCAATGAGGAAAATGTCCATGTCCTCAATGGGTTGCCTCTTCTCCTCATGGAAGATCAGATGTTAAGAGTCTTTGACTCTAGATGCCCAAAGTTGTTCTCAAGATTTAGCAGTCTTTTCCAAGGACATCAGGAGATGTTTGCAGATATTGCTGTCAATGGAAAGCATATGCAAATTCTACACAAGGGAATGTTTATTAAGAGCTTAACAATTGCTATGGCAGCAACATATTTGAAAACAGAACTTGAACAACTGCTTAGGCAATCATTACCTGATCAAAGATGCCAGCTCTACAAAGCAGAGAAAGAGACAATCAAATGGCTGAAAACTTTATGGAGCTTCTTTGAGGATCAAGTGGAAGTCTACAAAAATGGAAAGCTGAATGTCTTTAGTGAGATAAAAAAGCACTTTGAAGATAGTCCTATTTTACCAGTCATCTGCCCCCGTCAAAATAACATCCGATTCTTACAAACAATGAGGAATGTATCAAAAGTGATTTGGAATCCAGATGAAAAAATAGCTTCCATTCTCTTAAAACTGGGGTTCATGATATTAGACATCAGCTTTTTCATTGATCTCATAGACTTCTGTTTCAAGTATATACATCCGGAGCTCCTGCAAACAGGAGACACTTGTGCTGTTTTGGGAGAGGTTTATCATGTACCTCATTCCCAGTTTCAGGGGCTATCAAAAGATGAATGTGTAGATCTTCAACGTTTCTTACAGAATGAGATCAGAGATTCCAAAAAGAAGGTTGAACGTGTGAGGATGCTCAATTCTTTGCCCCTGTTTGAGTCAATATGTGGAAAACGGGAAAGGATTGATTTACACAGAAGGGTGTTTATTCTGAATTCTAAGCATCACAATGACTTTCCAAATTTGTACTGTGTCGATGGATGTGACAGTATTTTCCTCAAACACAGCTGGGTGAACTTAGAATTGTCAGAAATTCTGAACATTCAGGTTCTAGATGATTTGGAGTTCTGTGTAAAGTTCATTCTTCCTTCTGTGCACATGATGAAAGAGGCCAAGCTTCTTGATTTCATGCGGTTGTTAGTGGAACTTGGACCAGTGGATCACAGGATTGTCTCTGCATTGAGAGAGGTCAGATTTATTCAAGACATCCATGGCTCTCTTCAGGTGGCTTCATACTTCTATGATGACAATGAACACCTGTACAGGATAATGCTTCCAAAAGAGAGATTTGTGCCAGAAACTTTTTGGGAGATTTTCAGAGATAAGCGTACTAAAGCCTATTTGCTCTTAAAGGACCTTGGATTGAAACATAGAGTGTCTGATGAGGAAATCATTCAGTTTGCAATACAAATTGAATCTGAAACTAGAGGCAACACTCCATTAGACGTTCTTAAAAAAAGATCACATCTCCTGTTTAAGTCTGTTTTATCAAAGAGTAATGACAAAAACTCTAAATTGCTGAACAGAGTTGCTAACATTAAATTCATCTTCCCAGTGCAAATTCATCAAACACTTTGTGATTATCACAAAGCCTTTGCTCAAGAGAGGGAGGTTGTTGCAATCAGTGGATCATTGATTGACAGAGACAACAATCACCATTTTCTGATATGGACATCTATGCCAATCCTACCCTCAGATCTCTGCTCACCACATGTCATAAAGAAAATGAAGGATGCTGGGGCCTTGGAAATTCCACCCCCTGGAAAAATAGCTGCTAATCTGAAAAATATCTGTATGTCTCAGTGCCACACAGACAGATTGTTGGAGACAAGAAAAAAAATATATAGCAAATCATACGCCTACCTACAGTCAATACATTTTGATGCCTCTCTTTTCTCAGACCTCCCTGTTATCCTTGTGGAAAATGGCACAACACTTGTGAAAGCTCGCCAGACAGTACTTGCACTGTCTGATGCTCTTGAGTTTAGGCCTTACTTGTACAACATTGCTTCAAACTATATGAAATTTGAAGACTTCTTCCAGATGATTGGTGTCAAGGAGAGACCAACCATCCATCAATATACCACTGTTCTTCAAGAAATATATTCTGATAGTTCTAAAAAAGACAGTCTTCAAGCAAATCAGCAGAAAACTGTGAAACGTGTTGTACAACAGCTATTTTGCCTGTTGAAAGAGGAACAGAACAAAACCCATTTTTTCCAAAACAACCAACTTTATCTTCCATCAACAGATGGAAGACTATATGAATCTAGCACTTTGTTTTTCAATGACACCGTCTTTCAGGCCACAAGACTCGAGGGTCCTTTGGAAACCAAGCTGAAATTGCTGGAAAAATTAAACTGCTGTCATCTTGGAAATGATCACTATGAACATCAGATATTATTGCAGTTCCTTCCTGAGCAAGTTAGCCCAAAATTTCTTTCGAATATCGTTTCTGAAAACCTGGAGGGAACAAGTGTACAATATTGCGATTATGAAGGGGACTGTGAATTTAGTGGCTGGTTTGACAAGCACTTGTCTTCTGCTGCATTTTTTCATGGACTAGTCTGTCTCATCAGAGAAGAGAGCAAAGGCAGGGTGTCACATTCTGAAGCTGCAGAAAAGTGTGAAGAAATCTTTTCTAAGATTCAAATTATCTGTTGTAAAACTCTTCAAACTGAGCTTCTGTTAAACCATGAGCCACTAGAGGGTAGTAAGACTGAAACAGATGTTTATGTGAAAAAACAGCAAGGTGGATGCAGTTTCTACTTAAAACACAATGATGACATGGCCCCCAAAGTAGTAAGCGAAATTACCATGTGTCTTACTAAAGAAATCAATGCTCTTCTGAAGAACTGTCTAACCACCTCAAGCCTTCTAGTCCTAGGGCGACTTTTGCATTGTGACAACATGGAGGATGTTGAGAAAGCATTGGCAAAATACGGCATTCATAACAGTGGCCACAAGGATGAAGGACACGGTTCCTTACCAAAACCTGGATGTTGTATACCTGAAGAATGGCATGACTGCCTTGATATGAATTTTCTCAACAACTTTGAAAGTGGAGAGTATGTTGGCTTCAGCAAGGACGATTCTGGTGAATATTTCTACGCCATTGTTATTGAGCGAGTGGATGATCCATTGGGACAAAAAATACAATTTCCTGCCAAATATAAAATTCAAGTTGGCAGCGATGAGTTCATTGAAGTAAGCTCTCTTGACCTTTATCAATTTAAAAGAGAAAAGAAGGCAACTGTGTCAAAAGGGTCCACTTGCACAGATATAGAACGTCTTTTGACATCTGGGCCTCAAACCACAACTGTTTTTCCTGAGACATTGGAAGACATCAAAAGAGAAATTGATCAAAGCTTAAACGAAATCTGGAAAATGTCAAGTGAGGACAAACAAAAAGCTCTTAAACGTCTCTTCCTCCGCTGGCATCCAGACAAGAACCCAGGTAACGAAGCCACTGCCACAGAGGCGTTCAGATACCTGCAAAAGAGAATTGAGGAACTACAACGAAGGACTACAACTACATCTACAACTACAACTGCACATAGCACATCCTCGAACTGGAGAGACTTTAGAGATTTCTATGACATGTGGAACACAGAGGCACGAAGTCACAGGAGGGGACGCGAGAGGTTCTATCAAAACTTTTCTAGAAGGCACTATAACTTTTGGTCATACCACAGAGAAACGCCAAGGCCAAACAAAGGAGAGGCAAACCGCTGGTATGAACAGGCGCAATGTGACATCAGAGCAGCTCACAATGACACTGGAGGAGAAAGCTCAGAGTGGTGTCTGTTTAAAGTGCATCAGGCTGTGGAAAAAGCCCTGATAGCAGCGATGTACATGGGAAGTGGACACCATTCCAGCAACAGCCCAATAACTAGCCTTGCTCAACAGGTGTCCCATTTCAGCTCACAGTTGACTTCTTTACCGAACTATGTGAGTCAACTGACTGACCTTGGTGTTGATGGCAAAAAAACGCAATATCCGAACTATCACCAATTTCCTCACATTCCAAACAAGCAATTTAGCATTAATAATGCCAGAAGGGCACTGGATATTGCAACAAAGCTTTTAGAAAAAATAGAAGAATATATCTCTTCCATAGAGGCGACTAGGATCTTTTTGGTACCTGTTTAGCACGGCTAACATGCATATTGGAAATTCTTAAACCTTTGTAATCATGTGTTGATCATTTGTGAACCTGGTTATCCTTTTGCTTACTATTATATGCAACATTTATATTATTCCATACTGGATATTCTTGTAGCAAACAGTAGAGCATGGCATTAGCAATGGCAAGGTCATGGGTTCAATTCCCAGGATTTAATTAAATAACATGTTTATCTTAAATACAATGTAAGTTTCTTTCGATAAAACTGTCTGCAAAATGTGCATTAAAAATCACATTAGAATTAAAAATGTAAATGTCCATCATTTAAAAGCATGGGTTTTATTAAGAAATATTAACAGAATCAAAAGCTGTTTTAAACAAATATTCACTAAATGACAAAAATTGAACAGTCACACAACCATCCTGCAATACAGATGCTGTATGTGCTTTACAATCCTTGCAGCAAACCCACTTCTTGAGTCTATTGCAATATAAAATATTACATGAATAGTGTCTCATATTGTCCCCCTTACTGTTTGTGAAACTAAGCTTCGATTTGAGCAGCATCTGGTTTCCTCCATGACACTGCAAACCATGCCAAAATATTTGTAGTTTTCTGGTGTCCCAGTAATAACTTATTACACAAATTCTGTACATAATTACAGCAGGCGCACTGCCTGTACTTTACGTAATGAACACAATAAAAGAAAGCAAGCATTGTTAAAAGTGGTCTTTACAGTGCTAGGCAATGCGGTGTACAGTGCGTCTGAAAAATACAAGCAAATATCACACTTTAACACCGTAATGAAAAGCCCTCGCCTGCAGTGGTCATTTTTTCCTGAAATAATGATCTCATCTGTTTGGTATGTTTTAATGAATTAATGGAAAAGCCTACTTTCTTTTCAATCAGTAATATGTAGGAGACTAAAAATGTCACCTTCATACATTCATCTGCAGGAATATAAGATAATCTAGTTGTGAACGGTGATGTCATACTGTAAAAAATAGTTCAAACTTGAAATGCTGTGAATAATGGACATTTGAGCAGAAATATTTTTCAGATTGGGACTTGGTTACCTGAATAAGACTCATCTATTCACTGTTATTACCCTGATTCCTGTCCTGCACAATAAAGTTTTATGTTCATAAAACATTTATCAAAGATTTGTGTATTGATGTAAAAAGAGAACAAACCAAACAAAAAAATTATTATTATTTTTTTTTTTACAGCTATAACATTGGCGATAGTAATGCATTGAAATGAAGTGCATTACACATGTCCTTG
>NW_015505562.1:218354-260947 GCF_001515645.1 Sinocyclocheilus grahami | reverse complement strand
GGGGACTGGACAAACAGTCCAGAGGCCTATGGAAAATATTTCAGGCCCATGTTGAAACACTAGCTGGGAATGCATAAGCTTGTAAATTTATGGAGCAGCATATCCACAGCACACCTTCAGTACTGCTTCCTTGCAAACAAAGATTTAGATATCCATTTCTCCATCTTATATCTATCCTTATTGCCACCTGGTCTCCAGATAAAACATTTATCAAAGATTTGTGTATTGATGTAAAAAGAGAACAAACCAAACAAAAAAATTATTATTATTTTTTTTTTTACAGCTATAACATTGGCGATAGTAATGCATTGAAATGAAGTGCATTACACATGTCCTTGAAATTACAAAGACAGTCCTGCAATCTGGATCCTGTTTTGACATCAGGCACTCCTCTGCCCTTTTGGGCCAGTCCTTCTCACACACAGGGAACATTCAGCACACATGTGTCGTATGTGCAGGACAAGTGTGTTTGAATAAAAACTGAGCTCATAAGGGTGTCACACAAGAAAACAGGAGATGAAATCAAGTCATTTGCCCTGACCACTGAATCAGAGTTTTATTTGCAAGGCATTCTGACAGTTTGATATAAAAATAAACTGCATAGCTCCATCAAGGACTCTTCATGTTTGTGGAGGAAGAGGCAAGTCTGTCCAAACTTCCCCCTAATGCTTCCTTTGTAAATTTGCATATGCAGATATTCCTGGCATCTGGTTCCTCCTCCATGTCACACATTCTCACATGTTGTAGGCCACATATATAGGGTCCAGCTGGTCAGCGAGGAAGCCGTCCCGCAAGTGCATGCGCTGCTTCTCCCCTCTGGAGTTGATAGGAATGACTCCATGGTCCACCACCACAACGACCCCCACTATGAGATAGTGCTCTTCCAGAACCACGTTGGTCACCAGAGCAACAAGGTCCAGGGCTTCCTGTTCTGACCCCTCAAGCTCCACGACCACCACCAAGAGATTCGTCCATGTGAACACAGCACTGAGGAGAGAGTGAGAGAAAGTGAGGAGATGAAAGGTGTATATCATGCCGCTCTAGAATAATGTGCAAAAAACATAATTTATTGGACAGCACAACTGATTTTTCCTATTATCATATCTGATATGAATACACATCAAAAAACAATGCACAAACACTACAACAACAACAAAAAAAAATGTATTAGCTTGTCAGGGTGTGTGTTGAAAGCTTTTATTGAACATAATTTTAAATTGAATAGTCACCTCAGAAATATCTTGAAATGGGACACTAGTGTGTTTGGATACAGTACCTCCACTGGCATCTGTAAGTTCTGTGCGCCGCAGGAAGCCGAGATATCCAGTGCGAGCCCAAACCGTCTGCGTGTCACCGAAGCTCAGTCTGGTGCTGAAGTGGTCAGCGTGCAATGCCTCTTCACCATAAACCGTATAGTATCCTGTGGCATTATGGGGGCCGCTCACCCAGATCTGTTTTTAAATACAGTCCCATCAGCTCACTACACATGATATAATATAACATAACAGACTCCGCTCACTACACATGATATAATATAACATAACAGACTCTGCAGGTAACAGTACTTATTTTAGAGCTCAGATGTGGTTCTCTGTGGTTAATAGAACTCGCTTTAATATTTGAAACTCACTTCTCCCAGATGAGAATCTCCAAGAGGGCCTTTGGTTTCTGTGTTGGCAATTATAACCTTTACCCCAGGCAGAATCTGTGTGTTGAGAAATGTAATAAAAAGAAAATAATTACATTTTTTTATTTAATTTATTTGAATGAAATATTTATTAGTTATAAATTTGGATTAACTACGTTTTTTTAATGTTTTTGAAAGAAGTCTCTTATGCTCACCAAGGCTGCATTTATTTGATCAAAACTACAGTAAAACAGTAATATTGTGCAATATTATTACAATTTACAGGAACTGTTTTCTGTTTTAATGTATGCTTTTAATGTAATTTGTTCCTGAGATGCAAAGCTGTATTTTCAGCATCATTACTCAGTCTTCAGTGTCACACGATCCTGCAGAAATCATTCTAATATGCTGATTTGCTGCTCAAGAAACTTTATTATCATCAGTGCTGAAAACAGTGTTTTCTGCTTAATACCATTTAAGTCAGATAAAAAATAAATACTTTTCTTCAGAAAGAATGTATTAAATTGATCAAAAGTGACAGTAAAGATGCATAATGTTACAAAAGATTTCTATTTCAAATAAATGCTGTTCCTTTGAAATTTCTATTCATGAAAGAATAAAAAAAAATGTAAATGTGGCAGTTAAAGAAACAGTTATTTTAAATTGCAATAATATTTCACAATATTACTGTTTTTAACTGTATGTTGGATCAAATAAATGCAGCCTTGATGAGAACAAAACACTTTACTTTCAAAAACATCAAAATATTGTAATTATTCCATTAACATTTTGTATGTGTATTCATTATTTATAATATCTCACCTTCCCAGATTCCATCAGTGGCAGACTGTGCGGTGATCCTCTCTCAACTAATCGAACCCTGAGCGAATTGAAAAAAACAACAACAAAAAAACAAAACAGATCATATATAACTGAACGTTTCTAATTAAAAGACCAAAATAATTTACTTATTAGCTGATAAACAACAGAATATGAATAGACATGAATTGACACTGGTATATAAGCTTTAGGTAAATCAGAAGTGTTTGTTATAGCACCTGTCATGCCGCAGAGCCCTCATGTCTAGATATACTGTGGTGGGATCCGGCCCAGAGGTGCCCTAGAAACACAGAACAGCAGATCACTGGAGGTCTGTGATATATCTGCCACCACAGATTCTGTGTTCATACTACTGATCCACCTTTAGGCACTAGCACATGTACTGTGTTACCATGAACCGGCGGTGACATTATATGTGACGACACATAGGACCTTCTCAGAAAGATTATAAAAGTGAACATGGATTCTTAAAGGCAAAGTGTGTAATTTGTTTTGCTATACTTTTCTTAATAGGCAGTGACAACTATAAGCCATTTTCATGTTAAACTATTAGCTCTGTGGTGCTATTAAGGCAGCTCTTTTGTTTGTTTGACCAGTCTGACACGGAAACATAGACTCAAACAATTCTGTGAGTTCTATTATGTTTCCCAAGTAGTCATACAGGTTTGGAACGACATGAGGGTGATGACAAATCTTCATTTTTGGATGAACCATCAATTTAATCAGTCGCTGTAAAAAAAGTTTCTGTCTTAGTTCTTGTAAAACATCTTACTCTTGTTGTGTCTAACTGTAAAGCATTATATGATGGAATGAAGCATTGCAACAGTTACAATGACCTGCTCATGAATGTAACCCCTGTACTGCAAACACAGCTCATACAAGTCTACTCTATATGCACAGCTACAAGCATTGCTTTGACACAGCCTAGAGTAAGTTTATGAGATTTGTAAATTATTCCATTCCTTTTTTACTCACAATTTGTACAGTGTCACAATTTTTTTGGAATTGGGTTTGTAGATATATAGTAAGTGCAGGGCCAAGCACAAAAGCTGTGAAGAGCAGAGCAGGCATATGAATACATTCTGTCAAAGTAAATGAAAAACAAGTATATAGACATTAAAGTCACATTTCATAAATAGAAGCTTGCCATCTTTTGGACTACTGAGCATTCTTTATGTCGTGCACATGAGCATTTCACACAAACAGAGACATATGAAAAGCAGAGCCTTTACAAGCGTCCTGAAAGCCCCCTGCTAGCACCCCTGTGGTCCCCATCTGGGTCACAGTACCTGCTCAGCCAACTTGCCCAGCCTGTTGGGCTGACGAGAGGGCATGGAGCAGCAGACAAACACAGGTGTACATTTAATACACAAACAGATACATGTACATACAGTTACAGACATGAATCCAGGCCAGTGAACAGAACATAAGGGTACAGAAAATGATTTTTAAACAATTACAGCAGATAAAGACCTATTCACACAAAGTGCGATGCGACAAAGCGACGCAAAAAAAATAACAGCGTTAATAGTAATTTTTCACACCAAGTGTGATATTAAATTTCGATAGCCTTAGAGAAAATGTTACATACCTGAAAAAAACGCTAATTTATATCTGTTTCGATATATTTAGCCTTTGGTGTGAAGAGATTTGTAGTGCATTATTCTTGTCTTGATAAAAAATCATGGAAATTTCACACAATGTGAACAGGTCATTTAAAAGCACACATTCTATTTTCTACCTAACACAAATACAAAACACTTGAGTTCATCACTGACCTGAAGACAAATTGCCACATTGACCCTACAGCCGAAGGTGGTGCTGACGGCCCGTGAGGAGAGCCCCAGGTCTTTGAAGATCTTCGAGAAGGACTGCGTAAGTGTGATGCGAGGACGTTCTTCAGCCACCACCATACAGGTCCGTACACACGACAGATTCACATTCCGTAACTACAGGTGTACAGATGGGGGTTAAACTCAGCGGAACAAATCAAATGCAACTTATGCCCTTAACGACTTTAACTAGAACTACTGTAAGATAAATGGGATCCTAGAATATGCTGATACTCAGAGATAGGACATACAACTTAGTCTAAGATAATGAAAAAAGTAAAGTAAACTACAGTTTGGTGTCGGTAGGATTTTTAAAAATATTTGTATAAGAAGTCAAAATGCTCACCGATGCTGCATTTATTTGATCAAAAATATAGTAAAAACTGTTACACTGTGAAATATTCTAGCAATTTAAAATAACTGGTTTCTATTTTCATATATTTTCAAATCAAATTTATTCACATTGACATTGACAATTGACACAGAATATAATCTACATATATAATCTAATATAATTAATCTACAGTGGTCCCAAAAAGTATATGGACATTATAGTCACCATTAATGACAATAATCTTGTTATTTTGATATAAAAAGTTCGACCACTTGGTAAAATAAATAAATAGCAAAAATTACCTGAGTGAGAAAAGCTTTAGAATTATTTGTTTTCTATGACAGTTAATTTGATATTTAATTAAAAAAAGTTAGTCAGTTAGTTAACTTTAGTTAATGCATTAGGTATCATGAACTAACGATGAGCAACAATTTTTTACAGCATTTATTAATCTATGTTAATGTTAATTTATAAATGCACAGCAAAAAAAATTATTATTCCTAATGAATATTAACAAAATCAACATTATTGTTAAAGTGTTACCCATAAGATTCTATAAAATACAATAATACCGACTGGCCACAAGGGTTTCTGTTTATTGGCTAGGGAAGCAGCATGTGCTGCACTCAGAGACTGAAGTTACCTCAACAATCATTTTAACGGTTGGCAGGGTTGTGGTTAAGTTCTGTGGGTGTGGAGGCCTGACGGTGACTGGAACACAGCCGGCATACAGACAGCCATAGAAAGTGGCGATCAGATCAATACCTGCAAATTAGGAAGAGAGGTATTGAGCCCCACAAAACCTGAGATCTAAACACCATTTATTAGACCACAGTAATATAAGTGTCTTTCTCTCCTACCAGGAGGATAAACAAGTGCTACATGATCTCCAGTGTTAAGTCGACCTCTTTCCATCAGCGCTACGGCCACACGCTCTGCCCGCTTGTGCAGCTGTACACAGGAGGCTGTGTTGGCCACAGTGCCCTGAAAAAATAAAACACACCAAGTAAGATCATAGTGAATATACGCAATCTGACTCTGAATACTGTGTTTCCTGGACTGAGGGATAATGAGTTTTATACCTTGGCATTGAGCAGCAGAAACAGAGGGTGATCTGGTGTGGCCTGAGCCCTCCACTGCAGAACATCCTGCATGTACAGGAACTACAAGAGGAGAGAGGACACATTCAGACAACAGTATACTTCAGGACCTGTCCCCGTGATAAAGTGCACTTAAATGTATTGAAAGCGCACTTGTAGTGTACTTCAAATCTTAGATGTAACTTGTACTTGCACTTGTAAATCCGCTTAGTGTTCTTAAAGAGAGAACGCTTTCATGACTATGTTTCTTAACTCACTTAAGTAACATTTTCAAAAGTGCACTTTGATGTCAAATGAAACGTTTTCATCATTACAAATGTGCAATTAAAATATATGTATGATATTGATTTATACTGTATTTTACCATAAATGCTTTTCAGCACATTCAGCAGTACTTTTACCATATTTCATTGACTGTAGAATTAATTATGAAATTACGTATAAAGATGTACTTAAAGGGATAGTTCACCCAAAAATGAAAATTATGTCATTAATTACTCACCCCCATGCCGTTCCAAATCTGTAAGACGTTCGTTCATCTTCGGAACAGAAATTAAGATATTTTTGATTAATTCAGAGAGCTCTCTGACCCTCCATAGACAGCAAGGACATTGGTTAAATAGTCCATGTGACATCTGTCATTTTACGAAGCTACAAGAAAACTTTTTGTGCGCAAAGCAAACAAACATAACGACTTTATTCAACAATACGTCTCCTCCGCGTCACCCTATAGTGCCATTTTGGGGAGTATTACATACATAAACAACGTATGCTGTTCTGTGTCAGCAGCACCGTATGCGGATACACGGTTTACATTGTTTACACTTTGATCAGAATGTAAACAACGTATCCGCGTACATACATTGCATACATTGTTTAGGATACTCTCAAAAATGACGCTATAGGGTGATGCGGAGGAGACGAATTGTTGAATAAACTTTTTGTGCGCAAAGCAAACAAACATAACGACTTTATTCAACAATACGTCTCCTCCGCGTCACCCTATAGTGCCATTTTGGGGAGTATCACATACATAAACAACGTATGCTGTTCTGTGTCAGCAGCACCGTATGCGGATACACGGTTTACATTGTTTACACTTTGATCAGAACGTAAACAACGTATCCGCGTACATACATTGCATACATTGTTTATGATACTCTCAAAAATGACGCTATAGGGTGATGCGGAGGAGACGAATTGTTGAATAAAGTTGTTATTTTTGTTTGCTTTGCAAAAAAAAAATTCTCGTAGCTTCGGAAAATTACGGTTGAACCACTGATGTCACATGGACTATTTTAACAATCTTCTTGCTAAGTTTCTGAGCTTTGATCGTGTAAAGATCCTTGCTGTCTATACAGGGTCAGAGAGCTCTCAGATTTCATCAAAAATATCTTAATTTGTGTTCCGAAGATGAACGAACGACATGAGGGTGAGTAATTAATGACAGAATTGTTTTGATCATTTTTGAGTGAGCTATCCCTTTAAGTTTTACTTAAGTGGGTCAAAAAAGCACTCTAAATTTCAGCTACTTGCATTTAATATAAATTTAGTATAATACATATTCATTTAAATACAATTAACCTGCAGTTTAGTGTCTGAAAACATTACATTCAGTTTGCATTTAAGTACATTCTTTTAAAATATATTATTTCTAGTGCTGTAAAACGATTAATCACATCCAAAATAAAAGGTTTTGTTTACATAGTATATGTGTATGTACTGTGTATATTTATTATGCATATATAAATACATGCATGTATATATTTTAAAAAATATATGTTCCGTTTATATATTAAATATATTTATATATAATATACATTTTATGAATATAAATATATACATGTAAATATTTTCAAAATATATGCTGTATGTGTGTGTATTTATATATACATAATAAATATACACACACATATATTATGTACACAAAAACTTTTATTTTGGTTGTGATTAATCGCGATTAATCGTTTGACAGCACTAATTATTTCCATAATAAGTACTCTTTTTTTTAAAGTACGCTAAAGTGTACTTCTTTTTCACCACTGACCTCTGTGGTTTGAGAGAGTGAAATGGGGTTGATCTTTACCTGATCATTGTCCTCCAGCTGTGAAACATCTCTCCCACAGGCCTGTGCAATCCTTTTTCCTGCCACTAGGTTTCCGACTATCATGGAAGCAGGACCCACCTCTGAAACAACAGAGACAACAGGTCATATGATGTGCAAAATATGCATAAAATGAAAAACAACCACCCAAACACTAACGCAGGACTCACCTGTACCCGGCTGCTTCTGTCTAGGTTTGGGCAGGTTGGTGACGCAGGTATGAGGGCACATGAGGACATTGCAGGGGTGCAGGGCTCCCTCCAGGAAGCGCTGTTTGGTCTCTGAGATGTGGATGCCACCCAGAGGAGCTTTGGGTAGTGTGTTAGCGGGCACCAGAGCCAGGCAGTACACTCCCACCTGATGGATGCTGTCAATAGCCTGAGAATTAAACAGAAAGTGGTCAAGAAAATTAGTATGTGTGTAAGCGTGTTGTTTTTGTGCACATTACAAGTAAACACTTCGGACACACCTACTTGTAATTGTAAAATGCATATAGTTTTCTGTTAGGGTTAGGTTTAAAATATTATTTTTAACTAGCTGTATTAAAAAACAATAGAAGTCTATGCAGTGTCCTCATTTAGATAGCTATGTCTTAGATAGTGTGTGTGTGTGTGTGTGTGTGTGTGTTCACCTGCAGCACACGACTCATCCACTGGAAGCTGTCCTCCTCCGAGGCGTCTGGTCTCTGTTCTGCCACCACGACAATGCGTTCATCGTGCAGCACCGATACAGAGAAAACCGCAATCCTGACAGAGAAAAGAGATGCAGCCTTCAGTCTGAGCAGAGATACACACTCATCTCAAGTCGAGAGTAAATGACATTTGAGTTACCTTCCTCTGTACACAAACTTCATGGGCTCCACGGCCAGTGCTGTGGCCACCACATCATCTGCGTTATGTCTCCGTCCACTCACCACCATCAGTCCATCCATCTTTCCCACCACAAACACCAAATTATCCTGTAATACAAGAAACAAACCCAATCCCAAAAAGATGAACACCACGTGTTGTTTTAAAAGACACTTCAAAGTTATCCTGCTTCAGAAGGAATGGTTTCGTTTTAAGACATCTGAACCCACCGGCCCGATGAAGCCAAGGAGAGATGTGCGTGTGAAGGGTCTGTCACTGATGGGAGCTCCTGATGACGTGACTGGAATGGTCTGAAAGCAAAACAACAACAACATTTTAGTCGAGTTTACAATGCTGTCAAGTCCTTATTTTACTTACCTTTTTTTAGGTAAGCATCACAAACGTTTTAACAGGATAATAACACATAACTCAAAGCTCTTGATGACTAGTGGTTTTATTTGAGAACTTTTAACAAATTTTTTTTGAACAAATTGTTCTCATTGGCTATTGTTGTTACTTTTTTCTATATCTTATATAGAGTTATGTCACAGTCAGACAAAATAATATAACTGATCTATATTGTTGTAGAGAAAATGCTCATGTCTTTCTAGAATCACTTAGTTAAATTATAGGCTCAGACATTTCGGTAAAGTATAATAACAAGAATTGCAGTAGTGAATGAATGTTCCCCTTCAGGAACTCGAGCTGCGTCGAGTCGCTTTGGGAACGCCCTTGCGTGCCCGCGTTCTGAAGCACGTGTCAAATCCGTCCAATGGAGCAGCGAGACGTCACGAGCAGGGTGCACACACACACACACACACACACAGACAGACAGACAGACAGACAGTCACAGATAGATAGACAGACAGACAGACAGGCACACACACACACACACACGCACACAGACACAGATAGAGACAGACAGACAAACAGACAGATAGACAGACAGACAGACAGACAGACAGACAGACAAACAGACAGATAGACAGACAGACAGACAGATGGATCCACCTATCATTGGTCATTATCTCAAAATAAGCATTATGCCTTAAGTTAGTGTGGTCCTGACCTCTATGTATGCGATCTCATTGCTAGCGTCTCTTATTGGAGGATGCCAGTCTTTAGGAGGCTTTACAACATGCTTTCCATCAGTAACGAACCACAGCAGTCGTGGCCAGCCTGTAAAAACATACATACACATTATACCCGAGGCGAAGAAACAGCACCATTAAATAAAGATGAAGTAGGGCTGGACGATATGGCCAACATTTATATCACAATATATTTCTTAATTTTGGTCGATACGATATAAGTCCGATATCGATATGAACACTATTTAAAAAAAGCCTAATAAAAACTGCCAAGAACACCCACAACAGATGTATGTACCAACAAACTTATGAAGAATTAATTTGCCAAGTCTATGAAACCTCTTCCTATAAAACTATTAAATTTTTGAGAAGAAAAAAACAGCACAAATAAATTAATGTTCACCTTTTATTTGTATTTAGCCTTCATACAAACAAGAAATGTGAAATCACTGTCAAATAAACATCTCAGACTCTCCTTATTAATATTGATATATTTAACTTCAAACTATAGGCTAACATACCAGTCAAAAGTTTTTGAACAGCAAGATTTGTAATGTTTTTTAAAGAATTCTCTTCTGCTCACCAAGCTTGCATTTATTTGATCCAAAATACAGCAAAAACAGTAATATTTTGAAATATTTTTACTATTTAAAATAACTATTTCTATTTGGAAATATTTTAAAATCGAATTTATTCCCGTGATTTCAAAGCTCAATTTTTAGCATCATTACTCCAGTCACGTGATCCTTCAGAAATCATTCTAATATTCTGATTTGCTGCTCAAAAAACATTTATTATTATTATGAAAACAGCGTAGAATTTTTTTCAGCTTTCTTTGATGAATAGAACGTTCAGAAGAACAGCATTTATGAGAAATGTGAAATCACTGTCAAATAAACATCTCAGACTCACCTTATTAATATTGATATATTTAACTTCAAACTATAGGCTAACATACCAGTCAAAATTCATACTCTGATCCAGTCATATTCTGATTTGCTGCTCAAAAAACATTTATTATTATTATATCATGTTACAAAAGCTTTTTATTTCAGATAAATGCTGATCTTTGTCTCTTTCTATTCATCAAAAAATCCTGAAAAAAAATTCACTCAACTGTTTTAAATATTGATAATCAGCAAATCAGCATATTAGAATGATTTCTGAAGGATCATGTGACACTGAAGATTGGAGTAGGCCTAATGATGCTGAAAATCCAGCTTTGATCACATGAATAAATTAAATTTTTTAATATATTCAAACAGAAAACAGTTATTTTGAATAGTAAAATTATTTCAAAATCTTACTGTTTTTGTTGTACTTTGGATCAAATAAATGCAGGCTTGGTGAGCAGAAGACACTTCTTTAAAAAACAATAAAAATCTTACTGTTAAAAAACTTTTGACTGGTAGTGTAGGCTGCTTATTCTTATAGATTGAAACACATGTATTTCAGCCAGGATAAAGAGTATGAAAAGTGCTCTGAGTTGCTGCAGAAAACAAAACAAAAAATTAAGCAACAACAGTGACTGGAGTAATGATGCTAAAGCTCTGCTTTGAAATCACAGGAATGAAATGCATTTTCAAATAGAAAACAGTTATTTTAAATAGTAAAAATATTTCAAAATGTTACTGTTTTTGTTGTACTTTGGATCAAATAAATGCAGGCTTGGTGAGCAGAAGACACTTCTTTAAAAAACAATAAAAATCTTACTGTTAAAAAACTTTTGACTGGTAGTGTAGGCTGCTTATTCTTATAGATTGAAACACATGTATTTCAGCCAGGATAAAGAGTATGAAAAGTGCTCTGAGTTGCTGCAGAAAACAAAACAAAAAATTAAGCAACAACAAAAACGTTGCTGGAGACGGGTTTATTATTGAAAATGCAAACTGCTTGTCTGCCAGCAGGAGGCACTGTGAGAGCGGCAGAAACAGCGGTTTCTCCGGTAACGGCTGTAATCAAAGCAGCTCCGCTCATGAACGCTACTTTATCAGATCAAATAAAAATGCCATCGAAACTTTTCTGAAGACAGTCGGTTCCCTTCAGAGATACATTCATGTAAAACACCTGCGCTGCAGTTTGATTTTAAAAGGTGCAGTGCTCATGTTTATTCAACGAAGTCAAACTGCACAAATAAATCAATGTATGGGAAACACTGTTAATGTATATCGAAATATCGGAAATGTGTTTAAAAATCATATCACCGTTATTGAAAAAAATTATATCGCGATACATATTGATATTGAATTATTGTCCAGCCCTAAGATGAAGTAACTGGCTTGTACGGATCACCCACCCTTAAAAGTGACAACTTCTCCGGTCTGTGCTTTGGGCAGACCCTTCTGACAGGCATCAGTGGTCAGGGCCAGAGTGACCCCACAGCTGCCCAACAGAAACCCCACCTGCTGACTGCCTGCATCCTGATGAGAGGAGACACAGACAGTCATCAATACAACTCCGATCTGCAGTCCACTCACTCCCTCTCCGCCTTTCATTAGACGGTCTGCAATAACACAGTCACAATAACACAGCACTAAGGCATCGTGTATGTTATTGTGTCCTTCATTTTAAAGGATTAGCTGTCTCCATCAGGACCATCGGCACTATTAATCAAACGGAACACGCTTCAAAGCAGCACAGAGACAGCTAATGATACCTTTAGATAGAAGACATTCAGGTCATTTACAGAAGAGAAAACCCCAAGGAGTGACTGGTTATTCATACATGCTCACATACTCACAATATCAATGCATACTGACATCTTTAAGAAAACAGCACTTATCTTTTGACTACCAGTAAACAAGTTATGCTCATACCATACAGTGGTTTGAGTTTTGGAAATTAAACGTTTTTTTTTCAAGGACAATGCTGAGATGTGAGGAGATCAGGGTGTCATATTGTGTCTTTTCCTGTAGGGAGCTCTATTGTGATTGAAATCTATGCTAGTGTGCTGGTGTAATGCTGATTAATACCTTTCGAGTGAGTGGCACTTCTATGGGCACAGGCACCAGCTCCGCTAGAAGGCATGCATAAAACGCCACCATAAACATCACAGGATCATTGTTGGGGAACACAAGTGCAACCTGTGGAGATACACAACAGATTTATTTACACCTCTAGCATTAATGTTGTTTACTGCTACTGTTTGTGTATTACTTCTTTTATTCTGGGCCTGTTACACTTGGTATTAACGTCGTCCATCACTGGATATGTTAAGTTGTGTCCGAAATGGTTTATTGGAATTTTCTTTCTCCTTTATACTACAAAATAACTTAGAATTGTGCATAAGTATACAAATTGGGACATACTAACATCTTAGCCTACTAGTTTGTTTGATTAGCTAGAACGTGACATTATGGTAACATGCTATGTCTTTGATCAGTCACTGAGGAACAGGATAGGATTCTGCAGGGGAATGGGATCTTGCAGGACAGAATGGACAGTTAATGCAAGATGTAAACGGATGTGAATGTGCATGATAAGGACACTCACTCTGTCTCCAGGTCGTAGTAGTGGTTCATTCCTGGTGCTCAGTTTGTTCAGCAGTGTATAAGCAAGTTTCTGACTCCGCGTCCACAACTTCCCTACGGAAACATATTTACAAAAACACACATTCAAGCCTGCACTGTCTGTTCACTTACAGTATGAATGAGAGTTCATTCATCATTTCAAATGAGTACACTAGCAATATACACAGATAAAACAAGTCAAATATATAAGATTACCCCCTATGATAAACAGTGTTACTTTGGAAATGTAACAGGTTACAGATTACAAGTTAGCGTATTTAAAATGTAATAAGTAATGTAACTATTTCAATTACTTAAAGTAATGTAACTGATTACATTTGATTACTCTTTGATTACTTTTCTACATTTCTAATGAATGTTTTCAACTGTTAATCATGTTGAAACATTTAAAGCAAGCAGGGTTAACCTAACAGTAGCACTCAACACTGATTACTGTCAGATTTTCATAATGCTTCATCACTTGAATTAAGATGATAAAAATTGTATTTTAAAGCACAGCCACCACAAAATCAGACTTTAGCACCTCTTTTTACTGTGGGGTCGTTCTGAGGTTACAGATTTAAGATACAGTTTAATAGCTACAGTATGATACTGTTTTTGAAATCGAATCTTTGCATAGCTATGACAGGAAACACTGGCATCTTACAATGCTTTGGAAAAACAAAGAATCTTTAAAAAATAAGCGCATTTACATAAAACCAGAACAATCCGTTGTCCTAAACTCCTGAAACATTGGTGTCTCATATTTTTCAGCAGTCAATGCAATTTGGGAAAGAAATCAATCAAATCTGTATGTGTAATTGTTAACATTTTCATAAGTAACTGTAATTTATTTACACTTTTTTTTCTCAGTAACTATAACAGATTACAGTTACATAAATTTTGTAATTAAATTACGTAATTCCGTTACATGTTACTAGTTACTCCCCAACACTGATGATAAATAAGTACATGTAATTTTGAACAAGACATGAATAACAATTACATATGCACTACAAAGTAGTGTAGTTCAGGAAACAGGAGTATACATGTAAATTGTTGCATTTAATTCAATGGGAGGTTCCACTGTACCATATGTTAGTGTGTAGATGGGTTTGCCGGCGTTGTCCAGTGCGGTGAGGCAGGGGCTTTTAGGTTGTGTGGTGCCCCAGCGCTGTAAAGAGGCCAGTAATGACGGAGGCCAGTTAGTGACCACCCCCAGCGGCTCCCCATTCAGGGGTCTCATCTCACCCCCCTCAGGCTTCGGCTGGTTTGGATCTGGATGCTGGACTGTAGATGACAGGAAATCATGTCAGAGACAGACATGTAGATCTGCTGCTGCTGTGTGTTTAATACAACACTGAAGTAGTATATACGGTACATATGTGGTTTGTCTTATGCAAATATACATTATTACAGATTATATATAAATGTATACTTACCAATTACGTAATTCCGTTACATGTTACTAGTTACTCCCCAACACTGATGATAAATAAGTACATGTAATTTTGAACAAGACATGAATAACAATTACATATGCACTACAAAGTAGTGTAGTTCAGGAAACAGGAGTATACATGTAAATTGTTGCATTTAATTCAATGGGAGGTTCCACTGTACCATATGTTAGTGTGTAGATGGGTTTGCCGGCGTTGTCCAGTGCGGTGAGGCAGGGGCTTTTAGGTTGTGTGGTGCCCCAGCGCTGTAAAGAGGCCAGTAATGACGGAGGCCAGTTAGTGACCACCCCCAGCGGCTCCCCATTCAGGGGTCTCATCTCACCCCCCTCAGGCTTCGGCTGGTTTGGATCTGGATGCTGGACTGTAGATGACAGGAAATCATGTCAGAGACAGACATGTAGATCTGCTGCTGCTGTGTGTTTAATACAACACTGAAGTAGTATATACGGTACCCTATGTGGTTTGTCTTATGCAAATATACATTATTACAGATTATATATAAATGTATACTTACCGATACTAAGACATTTAATCAGTGTAATTAAAAATCTATTATTTTCCACCTATGAAATGTATTATTGTATTGCGTGCTTATTGAAATCACTACCAAGTTGAGTCTTCTGCCTATATACAGTGTTCAAAATCAGTAATTTATATGGTTCCATGATAGATGCTGCCTTACACTGTAAGCAGCTCACTGGGTTTTGGAGCAGAGTTTATGTGAGAGTGATTTTAAATGTCACTGAGCATCTCAGGGTGACTTATGCATCCCGAGGATGAAATGTGACACAGCTTTAAATAGATTTGATTGATTTTGTGCGTCTGGAACAGAAAGAGAAAGAAAAGCAGAGAGCAAGAGAGAGAGAGACAGAATATAAAGTGAAGATGCTGCTGCTAAGAGAATACGAAAGTGTATTTCTCAGCATATTTTTAAGAAACGTAAGAAATGACTGACTGAACAAAGAGAGAAAAAGGAAAGTAGAGATAGATTCAGAGGGGTTCTCAAACTTTAATAACCTGTCAATTTGTGGATCACTGTACTGTCACTGGACAGTGTATATAACAACAATAATAAAATAAGAGTTTATCTCCATAATGCAGGAACACATAAAAGGCTGAATAATTTGAGTATGGCATACAATGTTATGTTTATATGCATAAATAAACAAATTATATATATAATATAAACAAAGGTATATAATAAAACATCCCATTAATTTTCTGAGAAATTGACTTGAGTAATAATGTTTAAACCTTTTTAAACCTTTTAACTGCTGAATAAAATCCTGACTTGAGATTGACCAATCAGAGAAGTCACTGTTACCACAGAAACAGGATCAGGTCACTCCAAACTCTCAGTAAACAGGTCCACTTTCTCAATATGTATGTAATATGTACGTGACAAATAAAGAACCTTAAAAGAACCTTGAACAAAAGTTTCTTTCTTTCTTTTTTTAATGCACTACCATTCAAAGTTTGGGGTTGACAAAAATATTTTTATGTTTTTGAAAGAAGAAGATGTGAAAATATTAAGATTTAAAATGATTTAAAACACACACACACACACACACACACACACACATATACTGTATATACAGTGCCGTGAAAAGGTTTTTGCCCCTTCCTGTTTTTATTTTTTGCATGTCTGTCACACTTAAAAATATTCAGATCATCAAACAAATTTTAATATTACACAAAGATAATGCAAGTAAATACAAAATGCAGTTGTTAAATGATGATTTCATTTATTAAGGGAAAAAAGCTGTCCAAACCTGCCTGGCCCTACGTGAAAAATGAATTGCCCCGTCCTGTTAAATCAAGAACTGTGATTAACCACATTATTTTAGAAAAGTTCAGTATATAATAAAACATCCCATTAATTTTCTGAGAAATTGACTTGAGTAATAATGTTTAAACCTTTTTAAACCTTTTAACTGCTGAATAAAATCCTGACTTGAGATTGACCAATCAGAGAAGTCACTGTTACCACAGAAACAGGATCAGGTCACTCCAAACTCTCAGTAAACAGGTCCACTTTCTCAATATGTATGTAATATGTACGTGACAAATAAAGAACCTTAAAAGAACCTTGAACAAAAGTTTCTTTCTTTCTTTTTTTAATGCACTACCATTCAAAGTTTGGGGTTGACAAAAATATTTTTATGTTTTTGAAAGAAGAAGATGTGAAAATATTAAGATTTAAAATGATTTAAAACACACACACACACACACATATACTGTATATACAGTGCCGTGAAAAGGTTTTTGCCCCTTCCTGTTTTTATTTTTTGCATGTCTGTCACACTTAAAAATATTCAGATCATCAAAAAAATTTTAATATTACACAAAGATAATGCAAGTAAATACAAAATGCAGTTGTTAAATGATGATTTCATTTATTAAGGGAAAAAAGCTGTCCAAACCTGCCTGGCCCTACGTGAAAAATGAATTGCCCCGTCCTGTTAAATCAAGAACTGTGATTAACCACATTATTTTAGAAAAGTTGAGTTAAATTTCACTAGCCATTTCCAGATGCATTCAACCCTTCACAGTGACACACCACACATCAGGCAGAAATGACTCATATTATTAATATGGCTGCCTTATTCAAATATGTTGTTTTGTGTTATTTTCCTGTCTCCTGGGTCAGTAGCTTCTTCTAAAAAAAGCAGTTTTTGACTAAATAGCAAAAGGTTATGAGTAAGGATATTCAATGTCAGTGTAAATGCCAATTCACATTTTTGTTTTCATAGAAGCCTTCATGTTTTCATAGAACCCTTTTGTGAGATGAAAGTAAATATATATATGGCGATGGAGGGCTTGAGTGTGAGACATGGCTCAAGTTTTAAAGTTCCTCCAGAATACTAAAACTAATTTTGACATTCTCTGAAGGAAATGTGATTGGTGTCTGTCCTCGCTATCATGATGTGGCGGTTTCGTTACAAAAGATCTCAATTTCAAGTCTCTACAATATTTTGTTCTTAGCATCTTAGCTGAGGTCACTACTTTAATGTCAATATATGCAATTTTGTGTCAACTTTATTGTCTGCCAAGTGAAAAAGCTATGTTTAGTAGTAATAGTACAGCTCTCTTCAGTAAGCCAAATAATTTCAATTTCATGATCATGAAATCCTATAGCATATAAAGGGTGCGTTATACTTTGCCTTTTATGAACTTCCCTTGCTAGCGTCCCTCTGTCTTGTTTACTTGAATACACATCATTGCTTATGTTGCACAAGTGCCCACTACTGGCAGAACCATTGCAATGGGTTGAATTGAAACGCCCTTGATCGCTTGTAATCTGCTATGGCGTATGGAGTGTGTCACAGTCATGTTGCATTGTGGTATATGGAGCTGCCTGAAGTGTTCATATAAAAAGACTCGGGTTGAGGGTATGTCAATGCAAACTTCCTTTGCCCACCACTTGACTTGATCAAAATGGCGGTGGGAATTCCCCAAGGTAAAGTGAGTTTGTATCTAAAAGTGAAGTGGAACACACTCCTAGACAGGTGGAGCTGGGGGAGGTAGAGGGTTTCAGAGGACCACACTGCAGGACTACATTACAGCGAACACTTAACCAGACTATTTAAATGTTGAGCAAGCAAGCTCATTAGCTGAGCAGAGACTAAACAGCATTTAGTAAATTATGTGAATGCTAGCAGAGTTTCATGGCGGAATTAGATATTTGTAGATATATCAACCTACCGTCCAAAAGTTCCTCAAAATCATCAACAAAGAACTCTCGTAAAGGGGGTCTCTTTGGCCTTTTCAGAGTGTTTAGGAGCTGCTGAATCTTAGAGGACACTCGACTGTTGACTGGAACGCCTTTAGACAGAGATAGTGTCAGGAGAAGATAGGACAAAGAAAAAGAGAGAAAGATGGAGAGGATGAGATAAAAAAGCAGGGGAAGGTCACTGTGAAAGGATGGTGGGGTTTCACACAACAACCTGTCAGTCAATGTAAGGCTGTATGCCCATGGGGTTGGTTAAGATGGTACTGAGCATGCTCAGTAGAGACACCTGACCCAGAGCATCAAAGACTCCTTGACTCTGATTGAGGCACCTGGACTTGTGCTGCCTAGCAACAAGCCGCTACCCAGCCACCCATCTCATCAACCATTCATGAGCTTTCTTCTGAAAGAGTCCATCTGATCATGGATCATTTAGGATTACTATAGTTTAAATAGATTAAAACTCCATTCACATGAAACACAGGGACAAAAGATGCAATGAATAAGTTAATACATGTTAAACAATATCACAGTATCACATGAGCACCAGGGTCGTTCTACAAAACGTTACAAACCATGCATAAAATATGTTTACATGAAATGAAGAAAAATGTATTAAAAATATATAAATCATCAAAACACTGATGGAGATTTAGGCAGATTAAGTAATAACAAAAATAATCCAATTAAAATTGAGGGCCAAAAGTCAAATAATGTATTGACGTCCTTTAGAAGAACCTATTTTTAGAAGACATTTGTGCAAAGAAATAATGATGATGATGATGATTTATTGATATTATTATTATTACAGTGATTTCTTGGTGTTACTGTCTTTAGTTTTACCAATAGGGATGTAAAATGGATACATTGTTAATTACAGAATTTATTTAATAATTACATTTCTTGTCCAAAATACATTTAAAATGGTGATTGCTGATCTTTCATAAGTATAATTCTGAATATAGCAAACAGTCACAGAAACACCACAAAATCACCCATGTGTAATGAAGGAAAAAAAAAGCTCTGTAATTTATAGTGTAATAATTATGCTACATTGCCCAACATTTTTTTTTTTTGAGGAACATTTCTCTGCTGGTTTATAACAATTAAAATAGAATCACCCATTAAATGTTTCTATTGAGGTAAACATAGGCCTTCACATGATAGTTAAGAGAGAACAGAACCAAACATCAAGACACAACGATCATCTTCACATGATGAATCTATTCTTTCATTTCTCTGTTAAATGTCTGTCCGTGAATTCCACCGAGAGATGGCTGTGTCATGTATATATGCATGACTGAGATGCTCTCTGACATTCCATTGTCATGAGACACCTGAGCCTCAGCCGCTGTCTGTCTGCCCCTCATCTCTGTCTGCATCTCACACGCACTCACAGACCGTGCTCAAGTACCCAGAATGCACTGCAGGACCCGAGGAAGCCAATTACTGTAACAGCTCCTCAAAACACACAAGAATAAATCCTCTCATGTGAGGATAACCACAACATAACTACTGATATCCTGCCTCATAAATGTCCATAAGCCACATTAACCTTATTAAACATAATAATCACACACTATCACTACCATGATACTGTGGCTAATGTGCAACACTATTCAGCCAAGCTTGTATTCGTCAACAAAAAATTACTACTTTTGAACATGGTGCCATTATAACACCATGTTTTGTTTAACATCTACTATTGTAGCACTACGGTATTCTTTGCAGTACCATGTAAGTACCAATGTATTGTAAGGTTATAAAAGATCTCAATTTCAAGTCTCTACAATATTTTGTTCTTAGCATCTTAGCTGAGGTCACTACTTTAATGTCAATATATGCAATTTTGTGTCAACTTTATTGTCTGCCAAGTGAAAAAGCTATGTTTAGTAGTAATAGTACAGCTCTCTTCAGTAAGCCAAATAATTTCAATTTCATGATCATGAAATCCTATAGCATATAAAGGGTGCGTTATACTTTGCCTTTTATGAACTTCCCTTGCTAGCGTCCCTCTGTCTTGTTTACTTGAATACACATCATTGCTTATGTTGCACAAGTGCCCACTACTGGCAGAACCATTGCAATGGGTTGAATTGAAACGCCCTTGATCGCTTGTAATCTGCTATGGCGTATGGAGTGTGTCACAGTCATGTTGCATTGTGGTATATGGAGCTGCCTGAAGTGTTCATATAAAAAGACTCGGGTTGAGGGTATGTCAATGCAAACTTCCTTTGCCCACCACTTGACTTGATCAAAATGGCGGTGGGAATTCCCCAAGGTAAAGTGAGTTTGTATCTAAAAGTGAAGTGGAACACACTCCTAGACAGGTGGAGCTGGGGGAGGTAGAGGGTTTCAGAGGACCACACTGCAGGACTACATTACAGCGAACACTTAACCAGACTATTTAAATGTTGAGCAAGCAAGCTCATTAGCTGAGCAGAGACTAAACAGCATTTAGTAAATTATGTGAATGCTAGCAGAGTTTCATGGCGGAATTAGATATTTGTAGATATATCAACCTACCGTCCAAAAGTTCCTCAAAATCATCAACAAAGAACTCTCGTAAAGGGGGTCTCTTTGGCCTTTTCAGAGTGTTTAGGAGCTGCTGAATCTTAGAGGACACTCGACTGTTGACTGGAACGCCTTTAGACAGAGATAGTGTCAGGAGAAGATAGGACAAAGAAAAAGAGAGAAAGATGGAGAGGATGAGATAAAAAAGCAGGGGAAGGTCACTGTGAAAGGATGGTGGGGTTTCACACAACAACCTGTCAGTCAATGTAAGGCTGTATGCCCATGGGGTTGGTTAAGATGGTACTGAGCATGCTCAGTAGAGACACCTGACCCAGAGCATCAAAGACTCCTTGACTCTGATTGAGGCAGCTGGACTCGTGCTGCCTAGCAACAAGCCGCTACCCAGCCACCCATCTCATCAACCATTCATGAGCTTTCTTCTGAAAGAGTCCATCTGATCATGGATCATTTAGGATTACTATAGTTTAAATAGATTAAAACTCCATTCACATGAAACACAGGGACAAAAGATGCAATGAATAAGTTAATACATGTTAAACAATATCACAGTATCACATGAGCACCAGGGTCGTTCTACAAAACGTTACAAACCATGCATAAAATATGTTTACATGAAATGAAGAAAAATGTATTAAAAATATATAAATCATCAAAACACTGATGGAGATTTAGGCAGATTAAGTAATAACAAAAATAATCCAATTAAAATTGAGGGCCAAAAGTCAAATAATGTATTGACGTCCTTTAGAAGAACCTATTTTTAGAAGACATTTGTGCAAAGAAATAATGATGATGATGATGATTTATTGATATTATTATTATTACAGTGATTTCTTGGTGTTACTGTCTTTAGTTTTACCAATAGGGATGTAAAATGGATACATTGTTAATTACAGAATTTATTTAATAATTACATTTCTTGTCCAAAATACATTTAAAATGGTGATTGCTGATCTTTCATAAGTATAATTCTGAATATAGCAAACAGTCACAGAAACACCACAAAATCACCCATGTGTAATGAAGGAAAAAAAAAGCTCTGTAATTTATAGTGTAATAATTATGCTACATTGCCCAACATTTTTTTTTTTTGAGGAACATTTCTCTGCTGGTTTATAACAATTAAAATAGAATCACCCATTAAATGTTTCTATTGAGGTAAACATAGGCCTTCACATGATAGTTAAGAGAGAACAGAACCAAACATCAAGACACAACGATCATCTTCACATGATGAATCTATTCTTTCATTTCTCTGTTAAATGTCTGTCCGTGAATTCCACCGAGAGATGGCTGTGTCATGTATATATGCATGACTGAGATGCTCTCTGACATTCCATTGTCATGAGACACCTGAGCCTCAGCCGCTGTCTGTCTGCCCCTCATCTCTGTCTGCATCTCACACGCACTCACAGACCGTGCTCAAGTACCCAGAATGCACTGCAGGACCCGAGGAAGCCAATTACTGTAACAGCTCCTCAAAACACACAAGAATAAATCCTCTCATGTGAGGATAACCACAACATAACTACTGATATCCTGCCTCATAAATGTCCATAAGCCACATTAACCTTATTAAACATAATAATCACACACTATCACTACCATGATACTGTGGCTAATGTGCAACACTATTCAGCCAAGCTTGTATTCGTCAACAAAAAATTACTACTTTTGAACATGGTGCCATTATAACACCATGTTTTGTTTAACATCTACTATTGTAGCACTACGGTATTCTTTGCAGTACCATGTAAGTACCAATGTATTGTAAGGTTATCAGTCTGTAGGTCTGCAATGATATACAGTATCAAAGTACCCAATGCTATTCTATGGCCATAATTATTTCAATTTAACTAAATGTTTGACTAAAAGTATCTTTTGTAGAGTGCATATCATATAAAAATGTAACACAAATCACAGAGCATAGCATAACCTAGTTGTTAAAAGCAAGGACCATTTGTCTAATTATCTCTTCACACATTTACTTAAATACAAACTTTCCCTTGTGGAAAAAGAAGTGCACTTAACTGTAGAGAATGTTCCATTTCAGTCCAAATTATATAAAAACCAACAACTGATAATATAAGATAATGAAAAAATTGTACTTAAGTGTACTTAAGTGGAACATATGTTTCTTAACACCCTTAAGTACACTTTGTAATAATGTCAAATGAAAGGTTTTAAAGTAAATTTAAATAATTCTCTTTTATCTTCTGTCCTGCTTTTAAAGTACACTTATTCTGATGAGTTGACTAACATACTAAAGCACATGTAAAGTACTTGATTATAATTTGAACTGTAGTGTGTTCAGTATTAAATATTATATTCAAGGTTAATGTATTTTTAAAAAGTACTGCATTTTATCTTCATCGTTACAAAATGTGTAATTACGAATATATTTAAATACATGACTACAAGTTCCAATAGAAATAACATTTAAGTATTTTAAGTGTACAATAAATGCTTGTCAGATGTTCTTAAGTTATACTTAAGTGCATTTTATATAAATGTAGACTATAACATTTTTTATTTAATTGGAATCAACATGCAATTAAGCATCCGAAAACATTACATTCATTTCACTCTTAAGTATGTTCTTTCTGTAACAAGTACTCTTTAAAAGTATGCAAAAATGTACTTTCTCTTTCACAAAAGATCAACACAAACACATCTAAAACATTCTTAGTCCCAGATATTTCTAGACAATTCGGTTGTATCTTGTCATAATGCGAAATCTATAAATAAGCGCTGCGAAAAGACCTTGAAAGAATAATTAAACGACATTAAAAAGACAAAGAGACACATTAGGAGGAAATACTTTTCTTATGATAGTAATTTCCAAAAATGACATAGTGGACAAGTTAAGCAGACAGCGTTTAACACAGAGGTCACAGCTGACACAGATGCACAGAGACACCAGGAGGAGGGGCAGATTGAAATAAACATGTATAAATACCATCCATGGCCTCCCCATCTCCCCTGTCAGTGCCTGAAGAAGAGAAAACGTGAATAAACATGCACGTTCATGACAGCATGCTGCTTCTACAGAGTTGAGGTGACTCAAATTGAGCAAGGCAGACATAATCTTTCTGTCTGGGGGGGAAAAAAATCAAATTATTTTTGTTGCTATTAGTTTTGTTGTGTTTAACCATAACTAAACATTCATCCAAGAACTAATACACCACAGCTGATGTATAGTTGTGATGTTCAGCTCTATGTCTTAAAGGGACAGTACACCTAAAAAAAAAAAAGAAAATTGATGAGTCATCATCTATATACCCTAATGTCACTCAAAAAGTTTATGATTTTTCCCTTAGTGGAACATAAAAGGACATACAGTGAAATTGTGACCAAAAATGCACAATAAGTTCATACATCTCACAAAGCATATTTTGAGCATTATAAAGCCAAATGATAGCTAAAAAAGTTACCTTTCATCTCAATTCACAACTGACCCTTCGCAAAGACCTGCCCCCCCTCAGTTACTGTTGCTATGTCTGACAAGCCATGCTGCTCTCACACTACACACCATGCTCTCATGCAGTGAAAAATACATTGTGGAGCAAAGATGAAACTGACAGAACGCCGACAGACAAAACATAGCAGGTTACTTTAGGTATGAAACAAAGTCTCAGCTTTTAAATTTTGTCATTTTTTTAAGAAATTCAAACAATAAATACCATTTTGCGGCTCTTTAATGTGTCGTGACAGATCGCTGTAGCATCTCACTTTAAGTGGCACGTGAACTAATCATCTTTTCATAATTCATATTTACTAGTTATAGCACAAAATAAACATGAATGACATCAAGGTATTTTATTTCTACCGCGGAAAGACATCAATACACACCATTTTAAAGTTTAAGTCCACCAAAGTCTCTCCTGTCTGATTTGTTGAAAAAATGGCGGATTTGGCGTTATGATTGGTCAGATCGCCTGTGCCATTTATACGGCACACTTCCTGGCCAGGATTTTTATATTTTTATATTGCCATGACACTGTAGAAGAAAAAAGAAATGGGTGGAAACGAAACTGCATACAAACTTTTTTTTGTGTGTGTATTATCAACACACTAGGGGTGAATGTGTGGAAGAGTAAATGAGACTATATTTTACAGTGACATGCAGGTGAGTAGATGATGACAGACTTTTCCTTTTTTTAGTGAACTATTCCTACGAAAGAGCATGCTGATGACATGATACTGTCTGGCTTGAACAAGCAGAATCATACACAAACAGGCAAAATATCCCACTCTTTTTTTCAATAGATAACTGTAAAAACAATGATCCAGAATGTTGGATAAGTCAACTTTATATGTATGTGTGCTAAGCATTTTTAGCTTCGAATCTCAATCGCTAAACACAAATCAGTCAGCTTGAACTTCTAGACGCAGTAGTGTTGAGAGTTCTGTGGAGAGATTACATGATATTCCCTCTTTCTTACAGGAAAGAGACGTGTGAGACAGGAAGATGCTCTGCTGTTGTGGTGACAGCAGGCTGAAGCTTTAGGGGACTCACCATCGGCGGTCTCCATGACGCTGGTGTGTGTGTATCCACGTGGAAGCCCTCGCACTGATGCCACCTGCGGACGCTCCGCATGCACCGAGCGCTCCGACAGGCCTGTCACATCCGGGGGTGCACTGTGGTTGTCTGTCATGAGGTGCCAAAGGTCAAAGGTGAGTGGAGGTCAAAGTATAATAATGCATGATGGACTGCTCTGTGATCAAACCCATGATAAATTACAAAATTTATCATCTATTTAAGAAGCTGCACAGGATTTGCCTGCCATAAAATCTCATTGGTCCAAAATTCAACTCTATATAGCTCAACAATGACGACAACAACATGGAATTAAACATCAAATATGTTCTGATTCCATGTGATGATTAATGTCTGTCTTATTCTAAACGCCCAACAGAAGAGCTTTATAGTCTTTTATAAACAAGTGATTTCCACACTATTAACCAACAAGCAGCTGTTTTGCATTTAATCTTCCCTCTTACAGCTGGGCTTGTCTGGCAGGCTGCTTTAAAACAGTGGACCCACAGTGCGGCTCTTGACACTGTGTGAAATCTGAGGTTATTTACAGTGAGCTCCCAGGGCCAGCTCGAAGGGCAGAAAGGCAGAAAAAGAGGGTGAAAGAAAGAGGAGGAGATGAGAGAAAGGGAGAGATAAGGGGAATGCAAATGTTTATAAGCAGAACTCCGTAAAGAGCAGAGCAGCTGAGTAAAGTGAATGTGTTCTGCAGTTATGGTGTTACTCACTCTCATGCCGTTCAAAACTTATATAAAGTAAGAGTTTTTATTCTGTTCCAGTTTATACATTGTAAGCAAACGTCGATGAGGGGCTGTCAAGATCAAAACACAAAAAAGCACCAGAAAAGTATTCAATTTGACTCTGCAATCTTTAAAATGTACAAACATGAATGAGGTTTGAGGCCAGTCTGTTCTTTACGCAAAACAAACTGTATGATTTCAGAAGACATTTAAAAGTCAAAAAAATAAAAAGGTAGCTCTGGTCGCTAAACCTTTGTTGTAAAAAATTTTTTTTTAAATGGAATCAACATTTTAAGCTTTACATTTATGGTAAAAAGGGTTTCATTTTTAATAAGGGTTTAATATTTAATTAACTGAAATAATGGTAATACACCAAATTACAAAAATCTTTTTTTGTAAGTATTATTTATTTATTTAATTAAATTTTTTACGTAATATACTGCCACTGAACTTTAAAATGCTAAAGACAAAGTTGAATCAAAGCTCATCATAAGTAAGTTTTCCACAAGCTTAGGTAAATATTAATATACAGAAGTTGCACAATGTCATGAAACTAAGAGGAAACATAAATGTCAGCAGTCAAACTGATGTTCTGGGAATGTCAGTGTACAGTTCTTTTCACTCTCAACAACCATACATTTAACAGTATTTTACTGTAAAATTACATGTCCCCGTGAATGTTTTACAGTTTTTCACTGTATAGAGTAACGGAACTTACAGTTAACCAACTGACATGTTTTTTACAGTCTTTTACTGTTAGAATGATGCTTTTTTACAATGTTGGAATATACATGCAATTAAGCATCCGAAAACATTACATTCATTTCACTCTTAAGTATGTTCTTTCTGTAACAAGTACTCTTTAAAAGTATGCAAAAATGTACTTTCTCTTTCACAAAAGATCAACACAAACACATCTAAAACATTCTTAGTCCCAGATATTTCTAGACAATTCGGTTGTATCTTGTCATAATGCGAAATCTATAAATAAGCGCTGCGAAAAGACCTTGAAAGAATAATTAAACGACATTAAAAAGACAAAGAGACACATTAGGAGGAAATACTTTTCTTATGATAGTAATTTCCAAAAATGACATAGTGGACAAGTTAAGCAGACAGCGTTTAACACAGAGGTCACAGCTGACACAGATGCACAGAGACACCAGGAGGAGGGGCAGATTGAAATAAACATGTATAAATACCATCCATGGCCTCCCCATCTCCCCTGTCAGTGCCTGAAGAAGAGAAAACGTGAATAAACATGCACGTTCATGACAGCATGCTGCTTCTACAGAGTTGAGGTGACTCAAATTGAGCAAGGCAGACATAATCTTTCTGTCTGGGGGGGAAAAAAATCAAATTATTTTTGTTGCTATTAGTTTTGTTGTGTTTAACCATAACTAAACATTCATCCAAGAACTAATACACCACAGCTGATGTATAGTTGTGATGTTCAGCTCTATGTCTTAAAGGGACAGTACACCTAAAAAAAAAAAAGAAAATTGATGAGTCATCATCTATATACCCTAATGTCACTCAAAAAGTTTATGATTTTTCCCTTAGTGGAACATAAAAGGACATACAGTGAAATTGTGACCAAAAATGCACAATAAGTTCATACATCTCACAAAGCATATTTTGAGCATTATAAAGCCAAATGATAGCTAAAAAAGTTACCTTTCATCTCAATTCACAACTGACCCTTCGCAAAGACCTGCCCCCCCTTAGTTACTGTTGCTATGTCTGACAAGCCATGCTGCTCTCACACTACACACCATGCTCTCATGCAGTGAAAAATACATTGTGGAGCAAAGATGAAACTGACAGAACGCCGACAGACAAAACATAGCAGGTTACTTTAGGTATGAAACAAAGTCTCAGCTTTTAAATTTTGTCATTTTTTTAAGAAATTCAAACAATAAATACCATTTTGCGGCTCTTTAATGTGTCGTGACAGATCGCTGTAGCATCTCACTTTAAGTGGCACGTGAACTAATCATCTTTTCATAATTCATATTTACTAGTTATAGCACAAAATAAACATGAATGACATCAAGGTATTTTATTTCTACCGCGGAAAGACATCAATACACACCATTTTAAAGTTTAAGTCCACCAAAGTCTCTCCTGTCTGATTTGTTGAAAAAATGGCGGATTTGGCGTTATGATTGGTCAGATCGCCTGTGCCATTTATACGGCACACTTCCTGGCCAGGATTTTTATATTTTTATATTGCCATGACACTGTAGAAGAAAAAAGAAATGGGTGGAAACGAAACTGCATACAAACTTTTTTTTGTGTGTGTATTATCAACACACTAGGGGTGAATGTGTGGAAGAGTAAATGAGACTATATTTTACAGTGACATGCAGGTGAGTAGATGATGACAGACTTTTCCTTTTTTTAGTGAACTATTCCTACGAAAGAGCATGCTGATGACATGATACTGTCTGGCTTGAACAAGCAGAATCATACACAAACAGGCAAAATATCCCACTCTTTTTTTCAATAGATAACTGTAAAAACAATGATCCAGAATGTTGGATAAGTCAACTTTATATGTATGTGTGCTAAGCATTTTTAGCTTCGAATCTCAATCGCTAAACACAAATCAGTCAGCTTGAACTTCTAGACGCAGTAGTGTTGAGAGTTCTGTGGAGAGATTACATGATATTCCCTCTTTCTTACAGGAAAGAGACGTGTGAGACAGGAAGATGCTCTGCTGTTGTGGTGACAGCAGGCTGAAGCTTTAGGGGACTCACCATCGGCGGTCTCCATGACGGTGGTGTGTGTGTATCCACGTGGAAGCCCTCGCACTGATGCCACCTGTGGACGCTCCGCATGCACCGAGCGCTCCGACAGGCCTGTCACATCCGGGGGTGCACTGTGGTTGTCTGTCATGAGGTGCCAAAGGTCAAAGGTGAGTGGAGGTCAAAGTATAATAATGCATGATGGACTGCTCTGTGATCAAACCCATGATAAATTACAAAATTTATCATCTATTTAAGAAGCTGCACAGGATTTGCCTGCCATAAAATCTCATTGGTCCAAAATTCAACTCTATATAGCTCAACAATGACGACAACAACATGGAATTAAACATCAAATATGTTCTGATTCCATGTGATGATTAATGTCTGTCTTATTCTAAACGCCCAACAGAAGAGCTTTATAGTCTTTTATAAACAAGTGATTTCCACACTATTAACCAACAAGCAGCTGTTTTGCATTTAATCTTCCCTCTTACAGCTGGGCTTGTCTGGCAGGCTGCTTTAAAACAGTGGACCCACAGTGCGGCTCTTGACACTGTGTGAAATCTGAGGTTATTTACAGTGAGCTCCCAGGGCCAGCTCGAAGGGCAGAAAGGCAGAAAAAGAGGGTGAAAGAAAGAGGAGGAGATGAGAGAAAGGGAGAGATAAGGGGAATGCAAATGTTTATAAGCAGAACTCCGTAAAGAGCAGAGCAGCTGAGTAAAGTGAATGTGTTCTGCAGTTATGGTGTTACTCACTCTCATGCCGTTCAAAACTTATATAAAGTAAGAGTTTTTATTCTGTTCCAGTTTATACATTGTAAGCAAACGTCGATGAGGGGCTGTCAAGATCAAAACACAAAAAAGCACCAGAAAAGTATTCAATTTGACTCTGCAATCTTTAAAATGTACAAACATGAATGAGGTTTGAGGCCAGTCTGTTCTTTACGCAAAACAAACTGTATGATTTCAGAAGACATTTAAAAGTCAAAAAAATAAAAAGGTAGCTCTGGTCGCTAAACCTTTGTTGTAAAAATTTTTTTTTAAAATGGAATCAACATTTTAAGCTTTACATTTATGGTAAAAAGGGTTTCATTTTTAATAAGGGTTTAATATTTAATTAACTGAAATAATGGTAATACACCAAATTACAAAAATCTTTTTTTGTAAGTATTATTTATTTATTTAATTAAATTTTTTACGTAATATACTGCCACTGAACTTTAAAATGCTAAAGACAAAGTTGAATCAAAGCTCATCATAAGTAAGTTTTCCACAAGCTTAGGTAAATATTAATATACAGAAGTTGCACAATGTCATGAAACTAAGAGGAAACATAAATGTCAGCAGTCAAACTGATGTTCTGGGAATGTCAGTGTACAGTTCTTTTCACTCTCAACAACTATACATTTAACAGTATTTTACTGTAAAATTACATGTCCCCGTGAATGTTTTACAGTTTTTCACTGTATAGAGTAACGGAACTTACAGTTAACCAACTGACATGTTTTTTACAGTCTTTTACTGTTAGAATTATGCTTTTTTACAATGTTGGAATATAGTTATAGTTCATATAGTTAAATATAGTTATAAACATAGTTATGTGGACTACTTTTATGATACTTTCATGGTGCCTTTTGTCATGTTTAGAGCTTGATCTCCATTTACTTTTATTATATTGAACACAGCAGCAGGAACATTCTTCAAAACATCTCTTTTTTGTTTCACTATAAAACAAACGTCATAGCTTGAAACGATATGAGGGTGAGTACTGCATGAGATATTCCTTTAACAGGATTCATTAAATCCAAAAATTATTTTACAGCAGTACTGGAACCTGCTCAGATCTTTTGTTTCCCTGTCAAACTAACAAGGCCAACGGTGGCTTTATCTGCACGGATTGGCTTCAGGACCCTAAAGATATGCCAGTACAGCGAAAAAAAAAAAAGTTAAATTAAAAACCAACCATGCACCATGAAAGCATGCAGCCAGAACATTAAAAACCATGATTTTAGCATCGCCGTGAGCAGCAGCAGAGCAGTAAAGTGTTCACTGTGCTATAAACATTAGCAGTGTGTAAGCATGTCATGCGCAAATGGGCAACTATAGAGATGAACGTAAGATCTGTTCTTTTGTTTTTAAGGCACTGAGCTGTAACAGAAACATTGATGATGATTTTGCACTTAGGAGTAAGACAGGGTTATCAGAATCAGAGCTCCAGGACTGAGATCAGTACACAATTCCAGCCACCCAGCTATAAAGACCAGCATTACTTTTCAGTTTTTGGTTTTGGTGCTGGTCTACCCTGTTGAAAAAACCAGCATATGCTGCTGGGTTGAGCTGGTTTAAGCTGGTCCTTAGCTGGTCATGTGCTGGTCCTAAGCTGGTCCTAAGCAACTAGCTCCTGCTCAGGACCAGCTTAGGACCAGCACTTGACCAGCTTAAACCAGCTCCAACCAGATATGCTGGTTTTTTCAACAGGGTAGCTAGTGGACCCACATAGAGTAGCCAAGCTGTAACATTTAGCCAGAATGTTAGGTCCACTACTGTTCAGAAGTTTGAGGTAGATTTTTAATGTTTTTAAAGTATTTCATGCTCACCAAGACTGCATTTATTTGATCAGAAATACAGTAAAACTTCACAATATTGTGAAATATTATCACAATTTAAAATAACTGTTATATAGATGAATATATTTTGAAATGTGATTTATTGTAGTGATGCAAAGCTGAATTTTCAGCATCGTTACTCCAGTCTTCTGCGTCACATGTCACAAATCAATTTAATATATTGATTTGCTGCTCAAGAAACATTATTATTATCAATGTTGACAACTGTGATGTTGCTTACTATTTTTCTAGAAATGTGATACCGTGACAAACACAATCTTTCCTACCTCAAACTTTTAAACAGTAGTGTATGTTGACCAAGGAAGAAATGCTGGTTAATCTCATTTAAAGGAACAGTTCACCCAGAGATCGAAAGCCTGTCTTAATTTACCCACATCATTTACTGTAAATCCTGTAAGACTTTCTCTTTTCCATAGAACGTAAAAAAGGAATAGAACAAAACATTTTAGAACAATATCCTGGCTGCTGAATTTATTTGACAGCTTTGTGTCAGTAACAGACCAAACTTTAAGTCATTATTTAACTTTATCTCACATCAAAAATATTACATGGCTTCAGAAGACTTGAAAAATAGGCCATAAGTCTGTTCTGAGGATATGAGGAGAGGTTAGTTGGAGTGGTGAGTACTGACCTAGCTGTGTGTGAGCCATGAGGTCGGCCAGTACGGTTGCGGCTGAAGCAGAGGTGGTGTTTGTGGCGTGATGGGGTCTTCCTCCGGGGTGGGAGGAGGTGGAGGATGCAGACGATGAGGTGGAGGAGCCCTGGATGACTCTGTTAAACCAGTGCTCTACGCTAGGATGTGCCTGGTATGGAGACGAGGAGGCGATCCGTCCCTGCCGGCGCAGCGAACCTTCGTCTTCTGATGCGGAGGAGGTGTCTGGGAGGTCAAGAACAAGAGGACTAATGGTTAGGTGGAACCGTTTTATTTCAATGTCATTTAAAAAAATTGTGAAACAGAGAATTTATAAAACAGCGATTTATGGAACTGAGAAAGTATCTGAAATTGAAGCCATACTGGATCAAATAAACCTAAAAATGGTAATTTGTCTTATGAGGAAATTAATTATCTAATGAAGCCAAGTATGTAGTTGATAGGATGTTCTCGGCGGCCACTTACTAGTCCAAGTCAAAATGTCATTTTGCTCTGTACTTTAATATAAGTTTACATTTACTTACAGGTTAAATTGTAAGTCTGATTACATGGAAAATAATAACACTGAGGTTTCATAGTCTCAGAAATTGCATTTTGTTTATGTTGAGCCATGCTGAATATATTACAAGTTATCAGTTTTAAGATCAGAGATCCATGAAAAAAAAAGTATAGTGTACTTTAGTATACAGTCTTAAGTCGCTGGGGTATATTTGTAGCAATAGCCAACAATACATTGTATGGGTCAAAATTATCGATTTTTCTTTTATGGCAAAAATCATTAGGATATTAAGTAAAGATCATGTTCCATGAAGATATTTTGTACATTTCTTACTGTAAATATATCAAAACTTAATTTCTGATTAGTAATATGCATTGTTAAGAACTTCATTTGGACAAATTTAAAGGTGATTTTCTCAGTATTTTGATTTGTTTTGCACCCTCAGATTTCAGATATTCAAATAGATGTATCTATGTGTATATATGTATAACAAACCATACATCAATGGAGAGCTTATTTATTCAGCTTTCAGATGATGTATACATCTCAGTTTCGAGAAATTGACCCTTATGACTGGTTTTGTGGTCCAGGGTCACATATTTTAATAGTATACAAATAACTAAAATAACACTGGATGTAACTGGTACATATTCAAAGAGTTTTCATGCTAATGACTGTTTTATATTTGTTATAATTAACACAGATCAACATTCAGCAGCTCTGAAAAACATATGAAAATACTGCTCTGGTAAAAATCTTAATATCTTTTAAAGTTTGTTTTGAATATAGATTATGCAGATCTTTGAACCTCTCACATTATAACTGATATGGAAATATGAAAAAAGGCATTACATTAGAGACTCACTTGGTTGGATAACTGATTAGTCTGATTATCCCTTCATAGCCTTAAGACCTCAAACAATCAATGCATTACATAACTAGTTATTACCATTAATCTAACCCATCTAAAAATAAAAATAAATCTTCATCTTGCACTCACGGAAATAAAGAAATGATACTAACATACTTACAGTGGCCTCAAAAAGTAAAGGAAAATGTCAAGTGTCATGTGTAGCTACTCAAATTTTGGATGTACTTTTGTTGCCCAGTGTCTTTTAATAAGCTGGCAGTGGATGCATGAAGTCAGTTCTCCTCAAATAAACATTCACTATCAACATGATCCACTAAAATTTCATAACCAATGTCAAATTACTTTCTATCATCCCTTTGAACAGTATAATTATTATTCTATCGTTTCAGAGCTGACAATCTTCATTTTATTTTTAAATGAGGCTTTAAAAATACTTTTTTGGAACCACTGTGCTGTAAAAAGTCTTTATAACAGAAAAATAAAAGCTATATTCAAAGCATCCATCATAAACTTCAGAAGGACTAATATATGATTGTTATGGAAGAGAAAGCAAAGAGCGTTTGTTCTCAGTCCAGACTAAAATATCACTTTGATGAGAACTGCCGGGGGTTAAGCTGGAAAATACATATGATGATGTAATGCTCATGTGGTCAGAAACGAAGCATGCGAGGCCTGCAGTTATGGTAACACACATGACTACATCATTCCCCCTATCATAAATACATTATAAACGTAATGCCACAGAGAATAACAGATGTCCGCCAATTAATGAATAAAATATGTCAAATAGCTAAACCATCTGTACTATTTCATCTCGCATAAGGCATCTTCTGCTGGGATTTAAAAAGTGTAACAACAATGAGAAAAAGAACCCAGTGAATTCATGATCAACTAACTCTATTAGAAAAGTAAACTGTAATGATCATTAGGCTGCATTACCACTAATGAGCTGGTGTTCTTCAGAGACTTCAGTGTAAATTCATAGTATTTTTTTTTATTGTCCACAAGGCCAGAAGTCTTATTGTCAACAAGTCACTTACTTTAATGTTTGTAACAAAAACACGAGTTACATAATGAAGTGTAAAACTCCCATGTCATACTACTAGCATGTAATACTATATTATGTAAATACATTTTTAATACATTCCATAAAATAAAATATAAAAAAAACAACAACATCCAAACACATTAGAGTAAAATTGCACAACCCAAGTTTATTGTATTTTTCACCATTAAACAGCTTAGACGTGCACAGAATTTAATCGAGAAAAGGGACAAATTAATGCATAAAAAGACAAAAGAGAGAGAGATTGACTGACAAGAAGCCTGTAGGTGGTAGCAGATTCATTTAACATTAATTATGCAATTAATCACCCACAGGGAGCAATTACTATGGAGCGTGTCCAGCAAATTAGGAGACAGACACTGAACAACACAGTCATGCATTAAATGTGAAAGGCATTAGCCTAATGTATCTCTTCAAAACAGCATTCTTATGAAGGAGAATAATCTAATTACACTCAAGGGTGCCTGATACCTGTTATTATTAGTGCAAAATAGTCCTGAACCCTGAATAAATCCCTGAATTATATTTAAACTAAAGCTTAGCATTAGTTTCAGAAACTTACATTTTGAAACTGAAATGACTGATGATGCTGCTGATTTAGAGATCAAGGTGGACAATCATCAATAGTCAATAGTCAAATATATTAAAATATAAAACAGAATTTGTAAATGGTTATAATATTTCACAATATTGTTGTTTTTACTTAAAGGGGTCATATGATGCGATTTCAAGTTTTCATTTCTCTTTGGAGTGTTACAAGCTGATTGTGCATAGATGAGATCCCTGAAGTTGCAAAGACTAAAGTCTCAAAACCAAAGAGATATTCTTTATCAAAGTTAAAACTCTGCCACGCCCCCCTAAAGCGGCTCGTTCTAACACGCCCCCACATATCTACCTCACTATGTGGAAATATTTGCATAATGCCGCCCAAATGTGCACGCAAAGAAAGAAGGCGTGGTTTCAGTAACCGCAGTTAGTGTTGAAGCAGCATGTCAGGGAGACGCTGTGTGTTTCTAGGAGAAAGCAAAAGCACTTTATTTGGCCTTCTGAAAGTAGATGCATTTAGGAATCTTTAACAGAACAGCCATGCATTTTATGGACGACCGTTCGTGAACCTAGGAGAGGAGGTAATTCTGACTTTGCTATGACAATCTGGCGCTTCTGAATCAGCTACTGTTTTGTTATTAGTTTAAGTATTTGCTATTGACTGTTCAAATGCGGAGTTTTGCGCATCGTGTGTGTGTGTGTGTGTGAGAGAGAGAGAGCGCGAGAGAGTGAGAGAGAGAGCGTGCGAGAGAGAGAGAGAGCCTTTCGGGCTCTGTCTTTACATTTATTTTGAAAGCTGAAGCTCGCGATTATGGTAAGGGGCATTACATTTCCGACGAGTGCTTGTGGTGTTCGGCCAATCACAATGCACCGGGTCAGCTGGCCAATCAGAGCAGACTGCGCTTGTCGGAAGGAGGGACTTTGTAGAAAACGAAGCGTTTGAGAGAGGCGGGGCATAGAGGACCTACAATAATGTACAGTATTTGAAAAATAATGTGTTTTTTGAACATTAAAGCATGTCAACATATTCTGTTACACCAAATACACAAAATAATGATCTTTAAAAAAGCATCATATGACCCCTTTAAATACATGCAGTCTTGGTGAAAATCTTTAAATAATAAAAAAAAATCGTACGCAAATCTTGCAAAATCAAACCTTATTATTATTTCTCAGACTTAGGAATTTTGTTCCAACGTGATCAGAATTGCTTTTCAAATTTCTGCATGTCTAATAATTTATGAGCTGCTCGCAAAAGAACCCCATAAAAAAATTAGGCTCATCATTGTGAACACTATTGTAATTCTATTCTCACTTCATGTCCTCAGGCACTTGGAGAGTAACCTTGACACAGATGCAGAAAGAGCCAGATTGAAAGAGAAAGAGACAGAGACAATAGGCATGAAATAGAGTCATGGGAGAAGAGAAGTGATTTGAGAGAGAAATTGAGAATGACAAGGAGGGAAAGGATGAGACAGAAATGAACTGGAATGAGTAGGTGCGTCAAGAGAAGACAGAACGAAGAAAGACTGTACTTTTAACAACTGCTGTACTGAAAACCTGACCTTTAAAGCAGAAATAATTCTTCTAAACTTCTCTATCAGTCACTCCACCAGAAAAGAGAGGTCACGTCCAGAGGACAAACATGGCACAGTTTCACAGGACAGAACAGACCAGGAGCTAACAGGATAATGAATGCACAACAGTATAAGATGACAGACAACATCAAAAACGGCCAGGAAAGTGGGTCAGACAGCATTTTTCAAGCTGGTCAGATCCAGACAGAAGCTAAATCAAATCAGTCACACTGTAATAAAGCTGCTCTATTGCTATAGAATATAGAGGTAGCTAGGTTTGATGTCAGTGATACCAAACTCCACTGGTTCTTGCATGTTACATGACTGACTGCAAGAGGAAATGCTTGATTATATGCAGGTGAAAATAAGATTTGTAATGGGGTAGAACTGAAGGGGAAGATTTCACAGCATTTATAGCAATTTATGGCAATTAACGCCTTCAATTTTGATTTGTTGATATAGTCTGTAATCAAAACTTTATTTTTTTTTTTTTCATTTTTGGGTGAACTACTTCTTTAAAAAAATAATGAGGTAAGAGGGGTTGGGGCATAAGGCAAGAGGGGTATCTGACAGGCCAGATGGGTTATCAGATCATCTCCGTCGGGGCAATCAGACAGCTTAGCCACTTTATGTGTGCATGTGCATTACTGCATCCAGGGCACAAAAGAATTAGCGGACCATGACCAATTCCCACAGGGGGCGACCCTGAATGGGCCTGTTATGCTGATCTGACCCCACCCTTGAACCTTTAATCCCGCTGACCTTTCACTGACTTCATCGTTCTGACCGAAGAAGGACAGAAGAGTGTATCAGGACACCAAGAATCAGAAACTCGTTAACGCTAAACAAACAGGGAGAGACAATAATGTAATCCAAATTGATGGACAAAGCAAAGACGTTACACAAACATGAGGAGAGAGATGAGCTTTTCTGACCACAAGATGTAATAATGTGTAATCATAAAGAAATCATCGGACATAACAAAATAAACTGTGAAAGGCCCAATTTAGTCATATTGTTATAACAAGATCAATCCAGATATAATACTGAATAACCAAAAGGAATGAAAAAATCGATCATAAAAATCTTCAGAATAGCTGATTGATTCTTCCAAGTTGGCAACACCACAGATGCCGTCCGTTATTTCCGTCCTGTTTTCTTTAGCCCGCCTCCTCCCCAGCACCACCTGTCTAGATCTACTACAGGGTTCTTTCTACTTTACCTTGCAGGAGCATCATGTATTTTAATACCTGTAAATCAGAATTAGGGCTTCCCTCGACTAAAGATTTTTCTGATCGACTAGTAGTCGTTCATTTGAAGCAATTAGTCAACTAATCGCACGTTTATATTAATAAACCACATAATTCATAATAATGAGCCTTTAATTGCCTATAGCCTATCAGCGCTCAAGTGCACGCATAATTGCCACAGCGCACCGCAGAAGTAATGATTACGAATGCTTCAGGGGAAAAAAAGAGAAAGAAAACTGTCTTAGCATCATAATAATTCATTGATTATCTAGTGTTTTCTGTATTTTCGACTGCAGTGACGAAGTCGACGACACTGACTCGTCATCTCCACAGAGGACGTGCACGTTTCATACGGAACATAATCTGCACCCTGTTTGCTTTCGTTATTTTACAAAAACACAACGTTTTGTTGTTATTGTGAGTGCGCACAAATGAAAGTAGACCTTTTACAGATTTGAAAGATGTATTACTATAATCTGTATGACCAAAAGTGATGGAGTATTTTAAGTTAAATGCAAATGATCGCACCGGCACCTCCAAGTCAACTGTCATGCAGTGAGCACGCTGCTATTCAGATTTTACACTCTGCACAAACACTTGCATAGCGTGGTTTTCTAGGATAACGTTAAAGCGGCCATGTAATGATGCTACTACTTACATGTTTTAGATGATAAACCACATTTGAGGTCGATGAACGAAACGAACATTTGCATGTCCTGAATAATCTGTCCATCACGGAATACGTGACCTCACCACTTTCTGTTTTTTTTTTCCTGCGACTAATACAATTTAGTTGACTTTTAGTCGACTAACGGTTAGTCGAGTATTAGGGGGCAGCCCTAATCTGAATATATTACAGCAGAAGGCTTTGTTCATGCCAGCAGCACCAGCGTAGAAGATCTAGGTTGATAAAAATGTACACTCCTTTTCCTATCAATAAAATGCCGTTAAAATCTATTTTGAGGGTTGTCATTATTGAAATGTGATTTCATGTATCAGTTTTTTTCTTCAAGACAGCAATGAGATTAAATGTAGGGCCAATGGAGGTTTCTCCTCCTTAGAAAAATACACCAGTAATCTCACGTTTCCTATCGAGTTTCATAAGAGATCATAACAATGTTTCAAACTGTGCTCAAATTTGCCAAAATACCAAAGTTTGCCATCAAAAGTCAGGGATTTCAATATGATCTCAAATATTTTCCCTCAAAATCTAAAAAATCAAATGATCTGAGCTGTCCACATTAATGTTAGAGCTCTGTACTTTTACTGTCAACAAGTGTCCCATTTGTGTCCTCTTAATTTCTTTCAGGGAAGATTTTGTCAATCTCTTAATGTCCATTTTGTGATTGCTCACATTTGTGTATTAACTAAATGCGATAACTCATATAGCTAAATCTGCAGCCAGTGGGTCAATAAAGCTGGAACTTTGTTAAATATCTCCATATGCAGGCGTGTGGGAAGGTGGACTGTGAACTGAGTGGTCAGAGGCTGTTCTCTTTGTGTAAATAATGAGGCTATTATTCATAAAACTATGCATTGGCTCAGAAGATCAAAACATATTGATACTATCAAAGACTGAAATGCACATTGTCAACTGCTGTCAGCTGAAAAATTTTAATATAAAGTTAAAATGCTTCCAAAACATTTTCTGCTATAGCCTTCATAGAAAATGCTCCCATAAAATTCCTAACTGTGTGTCTTTGGTATGTGTGTGTGTGTTTACCTGGGGGAGTGCATGCTTCAACTGAAGACTGCACTAGAACAGAGCGTCTCTTGGAGGGCATCGGCATCTTTCTCTCTTTATACTTTGCCAAGGCTGCTTGTACGGCTTCTGTATGCAGGTCTGTGGGGACACAGATAGTGTAATATTTTCCCTCAAAATCTAAAAAATCAAATGATCTGAGCTGTCCACATTAATGTTAGAGCTCTGTACTGTTACTGTCAACAAGTGTCCCATTTGTGTCATCTTAATTTCTTTCAGGGAAGATTTTGTCAATCTCTTAATGTCCATTTTGTGATTGCTGACATTTGTGTATTAACTAAATGCGATAACTCATATAGCTAAATCTGCAGCCAGTGGGTCAATAAAGCTGGAACTTTGTTAAATATCTCCATATGCAGGCATGTGGGAAGGTGGACTGTGAACTGAGTGGTCAGAGGCTGTCCTCTTTGTGTAAATAATGAGGCTATTATTCATAAAACTATGCATTGGCTCAGAAGATCAAATAATATTGATACTATCAAAGACTGAAATGCACATTGTCAACTGCTGTCAGCTGAAAAATTTAAATATAAAGTTAAAATGCTTCCAAAACATGTTCTGCTATAGCCTTCATAGAAAATGCTCCCATAAAATCCCTAACTGTGTGTCTCTGGTATGTGTGTGTGTGTGTTTACCTGGGGGAGTGCATGCTTCAACTGAAGACTGCACTAGAACAGAGCGTCTCTTGGAGGGCATCGGCATCTTTCTCTCTTTATACTTTGCCAAGGCTGCTTGTACGGCTTCTGTATGCAGGTCTGTGGGGACACAGATAATGGCAACTTTAGATGAGCCAGACATCAGAGAATGGACATTTTCAAATCCCAAATGTCTATATGATATGATGGAACAGATATCATAATAACAAGATAATAATAATATACTTCTCGCCAAGGTGCCTGCTTCCTTTAGTCACATGATTTGGTGATTCATTCACGTTAATTTAATGCACATGCAAGTTAATTAGTAATAATTAAACGTGCAATAGTGATACTGACCCTAGAAATGTGTGTATGTGCACATGCAGTACTTGCAAATAATATAATATTATTGATTTAAAAGGCACACTTTCATGACTGTTTCTTAACACAAGTTTTAAATGTGCTAAATTGCAGCTTCATTACAAATGCGTAATAATTAACTTTACATTACCACTACTATATTTAAATACAACACATAAAATATTCAGTAGAAATTACATTTAAATATATTGTAGTTTATCATACAGCAAATGCTTGTCAGTACATTTAGCAGCACATTTTCACCATATTTTAAAAATTATAGGAGTAATTATGAAGTTACATAAAACATGTACTTAAGTGGTTATACCACTCTAAGTTCAGCCAATTGCATTTAATATCAATTTATTACTTGCAAATAATATAATATTATTGATTTAAAAGGCACACTTTCATGACTGTTTCTTAACACAAGTTTTAAATGTGCTAAATTGCAGCTTCATTACAAATGCGTAATAATTAACTTTACATTACCACTACTATATTTAAATACATCACATAAAATATTCAGTAGAAATTACATTTAAATATATTGTAGTTTATCATACAGCAAATGCTTGTCAGTACATTTAGCAGCACATTTTCACCATATTTAAAAAATTATAGGAGTAATTATGAAGTTACATAAAACATGTACTTAAGTGGTTATACCACTCTAAGTTCAGCCAATTGCATTTAATATCAATTTAAACTATAATATATTTTATTTAATTGCAATTAACGTGATGAAGTGTCTGAAAATGATACATTCAGTTCACACTTAAGTACACACATTTATTAAGTATATTAATTTCATAATAAGTACTCTTTGTATAGTTATGCTGAAGTGTACTTTTTCACAAGAATCAAATAGTGTCTGTTGTGCTTGTCCCTCATGATTAACAGAGACATGTTTCTACCTGATCTAAAGCGTTCATCCCTTGAGTTTGCCACCCGGGGCTTGTTCTGTTTGGAGCCTGGAGGGGCCACCTGTGACGACGTTTGGATCCTGTGTTCTATCTGCAGAGACGGATCTACACCTGCACACAAACCAGACCAGAATATGATCATCTCAGTCAAATGCATTACTTCAATTTCCATGCTTGACATTTTACCCATTAGTAAGCTAACTGTGTTGTAGGGCAGTTATAACAAATGGACTGAAGCACTCGGCATGGGGCCGCTATGCACGGAAGAAATTACAATGCTGCCCACTGCAACACAGCCCAACACACAAGCATTAGATGTGACAACATACACTGACATATACTGACCGGACCGCGATCATTCAAACTGATCAGAACTGATCAGCTGGGACCACATAGAGAAAGAGTGCCATTTAAAAATATGAAGGAGCAGTTTATTAATTTGAAAAATGTAAACTGTAAATAAATAATCGCTTTACAAATAAAAACAATACAGACATATATATATATATATATATGTGTGACCCTGGAGCACAAAACCTTAAGTCGCTGGGGTATATTTGTAGCAATAGACAAAAAAAATAACATTGTATGGGTCAAAATGATTGATTTTTCTTTTATGCCAAAAATCATTAATATATTAAGTAAAGATCATGTTCCAGGAAGATATTTTGTAAATTTTCTACCGTAAATATATTAAAACATAATTTTTCATTAGTAATATGTATTGCTAAGGACTTCGTTTGGACAACTTTAAAGGCAATTTTCTCAATATTTAGATTT